>NC_142878.1:96020606-96172121 GCF_051225735.1 Oryctolagus cuniculus | reverse complement strand
CCGAGCACATATACGGTTTACAATATACAATTTAAAATCTATTTAGAACATATGATATGAAATTTATAATATATAATAAAAGGTTATCATATAAAATACAGTATTCAATTTATAACATACAATTTATTCTTCCCTCCCCCTGGCTCCTGAAGGCCCACGTGTCCCCTGCCTGTGTCCAGGACCGGCATATGATACGCACAAACATTTCAAGAAGACTCACCAGGCGAGAATGGACAAACCTGAGGGTCCTGTTGAATCCACTGCCACTCCTCCGACACCGGCAGCCCGGCCCTTCCTGTAGGTGTTGCTCTCGGCTGCTCACCTCCTTGTTCTTAGGGCCAGGGCTTAGCACATGCTCCAATGAAGAACTCCACGGCGCTGGACACCAAGAAGAGAAACGAGAAACAGCAGCACTGAGCACCCCTTTTATAAACTTGGTATTTAATAGCATACATCATTTCTGGTCAGATTACCTGCAGGCTCCAACCAATCAAAAAACAAAGACCAAGCCCACGCAGGGGTGTGGCTCCAGGCTTCTCCTGGGCTCCTGCTGTCTGTCCCCAGTAGGCAGTGAAGCCAGGCGCCAGCGCAGTGGGGCCACAGGTCAATTGTTTGCTTCACTTTTGTCATGGAATTTATTCCACCATTCGATTTAAAATTTGACAGAGTTTTTCTCTTTAGGTACAATACATACTCTTCTGCTTTTTCTCCTTAGAGTGTTCAAATAAAGTGAAATTGCTTTTATAGGACTCATGCATTGGGAGTGGTGGCTGTTTTTCAACTACTAGATTACAGAAAGAAAACAAGGGTGGGATGCTGGCATTACAGGTGATGGCTTAACCCACTGCACCACAACACTGTGGTGTAGTGGTGACTCCTGCGGTGCCAGCATCCCATATAGGCAGCAGTTCGAGTTCTGGTACTCGGATTCCAATCCAGCTCCCTGCTAATGTGCCTGGGAAAGCAGCAGAGGATGGCCCAGCTCTTGGGCTCCTGGCTCTTGGCTTAAAAATTTGCTCTGTGGGCCAACGCCGTGGTAAAGTAGGTAAAGCATCCCTCCGGCAGCGCCAACATCCCTCATGGGTGCGGTTCGTGCCCCCGATGCTACTCTTCCAATCTAGCTTTCTGCTTATAGCCTGGAAAAGCAGCAGAAGATAGCCTCACTTCTTGGGCCCCTGAAACCATGTAGGGGACCTCAAAGAAGCTCCTGGCTCCAGCTTTTGAATCGGTTCGCCTCTGGCCATTGCAACCATTTGGGGAGTGAACCATTGGACGGAAAACCTCTCTCTCTGTAACTCTACCTCGCAAATAAATAAATCTTTAAAAAAGTTGCTCTATCTCCCACTGCTTTTCAGAGAGAAGGTGGATAAAAAGGTGCTGTGCGCTCTAAATCCATTTGACAAAAAGGACTAAGATAATCTAAGATCAGGAGCAGTAGTAAGCAGCCTTTGAACCACAAAATAGAATAAAAACTATGTTGCTTAGCACACCAAGTGTTGGTCCACTACTACTCAAAAGCAAAGCATTTCATCCTTGTAATTATGCTCACACGACACACACTTATATACCCTAATGGTTGCGAAATTTTCTTCAGAATACTCAAGACTTTAATTTTTAAAGAAGAGAAAATGCCAGCTTTGATAAAATGAACATGCCTGCACTCGAAGGGAAAATTAAACCTTTAGAAAAAAAGCAGTGAAACCACCAGATTGTGAAAAGAGTATTTTATCCACCAGGAAGTTTCTGAAAGCTGTTTTCTGTCATAAACAAACAAGGTGCCCAAACTCAGGACTGAACAACACATTCTACCAGTGCCACACAGCCACGATACTAAATTATTGTTCTTGCCAAGGCTTCAAATAGAGGGTACATTTCTAATTATGCTGGGTAAGCTCCAACTCCCTCAGTTTTGAGCAAGCAGAAAATTGTAGTCTAATGCTGCAAGTCTATCAAGTTCCTAGTACCACGGGTTCAGTAAGTTATAACACACGTAAGATGGTGAATTTACTGATGACCAAAGATTGCCAAAATGACTTTTCACATACATTCCCTCAGGTTTTTAAACAAAAGGCATTTTAAAGTTGCTATAGCAATATAAAGGGAAAGTAAAGAATGACCAATCACACTGCCTCTGTTAAGGTCAGAGATGCTCTGTCTCACCTGCATTCCTTGTAGGCTGAGTCTCTCAAACACAATTCTGCAGAACGGCATAGTTTCTTTTTCTTTTTTTTTTTTTTTTTTTGACAGGCAGAGTGGATAGTGAGAGAGAGACAGAGAGACAGAGAGAAAGGTCTTCCTTTTGCTGTTGGTTCACCCTCCAATGGCCGCCGCGGCTGGCGCGCTGTGGCTGGCGCACCGCGCTGATCCGATGGCAGGAGCCAGGAGCCAGGTGCTTCTCCTGGTCTCCCATGAGGTGCAGGGCCCAAGCACCTGGGCCAT
Organism: Oryctolagus cuniculus; assembly: GCF_051225735.1. NCBI lineage: Eukaryota > Metazoa > Chordata > Mammalia > Lagomorpha > Leporidae > Oryctolagus > Oryctolagus cuniculus. Next base: position 96,169,682 of record NC_142878.1, on the reverse strand, counting down.
CCTCCACTGCACTCCCTGGCCACAGCAGACAGCTGGCCTGGAAGAGGGGCAACCGGGACAGAATCCGGCGCCCCAACCGGGACTAGAACCCGGTGTGCCGGCACCGCTAGGCGGAGGATTAGCCTAGTGAGCCGCGGCGCCGGCCAGAAAGGCATAGTTTCTAATTTCACAAGGCTGTAGTGATTGTATCTGGTGCCCAACACAGACAACCTAGTGCTTGCTGTGCTGCTCAAAAAATCCCAGCAAACCTTGTGGTCAGTTCAATTCTAGAAGTCTCTTCTGCCTTCTCATTAACTGCTACTGGTTTTCTTATGACTTTCCCACATGGAGCATTCTCTAAAATACCTTCAGGCCAGACTTCAGCCCCTGGATCCTCAAGAGTACAATAATGTACAGTTTGCAGGGCACTGTTAAGAGGTCAGGGAGAAGTCCCCTGGTGTTAATAGCTTGAGTAATATTGTTTTCTCCTTTAGACCACATCATTAAGGTGCTTTCATTATCCATAAAGCAATTCTTTATGTCACAGCAAATGAGATCCGGCACTAATTCAAATAGGCTAATTTCAACCTAACAAAATAATTTATTCCTAATAACTAAAGGACCAAGACAATGACCAAAATTTGTAAAGACTTGTTATGATACATGAGGGATCTTCAAACATTATATAAAACATACGTATTACAAAAAATATGCATGGCTTAAAAAAATTTTACACTAAAATAAAGGTATCTTTTGATTCCATTTCCCATTAACTTTCTGAACTATTCTGATGAAGAAAAGAAAAAGCACGGTTTTAAAAATGAATCCTACCAGAGCAAAGGATGATGCTACATGATAATTTACAAGGGAGAAGCCAGCAGAGAAGACGCAAGAAGCCTAACGCAAAAAAATGCTGCCCTTCCTGAATTGCAAGGTGACTTGAAGCAGAGGAATGAGATTTCCTTTCCAAGTTAGAACAAATGCACACATTAGCATTAAGTTCTTTTTTAAAAAAGATTTATTTTACTTATTTGAAAGAGTTAGAGAGACAGAGACAGAGACAGAGAGGTCTTCCAACAGCTTGTTCACTCCCCAAATGACTGCCAATGGCCAGTGCTGAGCTGATCCAAAGCCAGGAGCCAGAATTTTCTTCTAGGTCTCCCACACGGGTGCAGGACCCCAAAGACTCAGGTCATCTTCTACTGCTTTCCCAGGGCTTAGCAGAGAGCTGGCTCAGAAGTGGAGCAGCCGGGACATGAACCAGCACCCATATGGGATGCCAGTACTGCAGGCCAACACTTTATCCTGCTGTGCCACAGCGCCGGCCCCAGCATCAAGTTCTGATAGGACCATCTCCTCGTCCTGAGGCTCTGCTCCATACTACTGGAAAGACACAGTTTTACCTTCTAAGCTACACACAGATTTAGTGACAGCCTCCAGAGCACCATGGCTTGCTGTGCCACCCTGGCATCCCAGGAAGATCCCACAGTCCCAGCAGGAAGCACTCAGCTCCACCATGAGGCGGCACTCAAAAGTCTTCACCATGGGTGTCTGCAATCACAGTTGGATATCCAAGTGGTCACACAGATCCGAGGAACTCTGTTACATGTTTTCTGGCATCTGGAAACTCAGAAGTCAACTCAGTACATTTCCAGAGGCCAGAGCCTCTACACCTAGGACCAAGCAGCTCAGAACATGTCCTGGGGTGGGGGCAGTGAACTTCCCAAGGCAGGAAGTGTTCAAGTTGCACATAAAGACCTGACCTCTGGTCCAAGATCCATTTGTGGGGATCTTGAGGTGACCTTAGTTATAAGGGGGCTGCTTGGATGCAACATTTCTATCAGGGGCCTTGTCTGGACCTTGATTGCCAGGCTCAGAGCAGGAATAGAGCAGGGACAGACTGTCCCATGAGTCATTTGCGAGCACAGTTCTCAAAGTGTGGTACCATAGAAACACTAAGCGGAGCTGTGGGGACCCAGTACTGCTCAGAGAACTTGCAGGAGGTCTCTGCCACACAGCAGCATTCCAGTTCCTCTCAGTGCTCTAGGTCAGGGGTGAGGAGCCTTACTCTAGAAAAAAGATACCAGTCCTAGCTAGGCAAGACAAGAGGTCTCTAAGAAAATCGAGGAGCGTGATCACGAGACAGTATGACTAACTAGTCCACACAATCCTCAGGGAGCTGATTTAATAAGACATAAGTCTGCCCAGGTGCCCTGGAGTGTCACAGGATTATACCTGGACTGGTTAAAGCCAATGGGTTATATTCAGCAGCCAGGGCCAACCTCATGGGCGTGCAGCCTACATGGTCACACAGAAACAGTCACACGGCTCGCTCTCTGAAGGGCCTGCACTGGGTTTAAACCTCTGCTGGTGGTGTCTTAAAAATCCTCAAAACTCTGTCTTTGAACTTGTGTTTTGTAAGCCAGTCAAAAGAGCATGAGTCTGAGCCAAGGAGGTAGGTGGAAGAAAGGAAAGAGCTTTATGTTTTAGTATCTTTAGTGGCCCTTTATCCCTGCCTTTGGAACAAGGTTCTCACAAAATTGTGCAGCAGGCCCAGTTAGCAGTGGTGAGGTAAACCCCTCCCAACTAGCCAGCCACACTTTGAAGGAGGGAACTGAAGACTAATCAGGGATGGGCTTTTGGTATAGCGACTAAGCCTCTACTGCAATCCCCACAGCTCATGTTAGAGTGCCCAGGATCAAGTCCTGGCTGAAGTCCTGATTCCAGCTTCCTACTATTCCAACTTGGGAGGCAGCAGGTGATGGCTCAAGTACTTACATCCCTGCCACTCACATGGGAGACTTGGATTGAGTTCCCAGACCCTGGCTTCACATACCTTTCCAGCTGTTGAGGGCATTAGGGAAGTAAACTAACGCATGAAATATTTCTTTCTTCCTTTGAAATAAATAATAAATAAATTTTAAAAAGACTAATCACCAGGGACCTTGAGGACTCCTCAAACCCTCTGGTCCTAACCCTACCAGCAAATCTCCTTTCATACCTCAAGGTCCCTCTTAAAAGTCAGTTCCAGTCCCAGGGTGGCAAGGTACCCTCCTCAGACCCCCCCGCCCCCCGCCAACAGCTCAAGACTCCCCACTGGTGTGAACCAGGACACAAGACCTATGTTAACAAATCACAGCATGAGGCCACAGCATTAGCAAGAAGGGTCCTTAGTGACACAGCTCAAGTCCCTGTAGTTATTTATGCTCCACACACAGACAAGCCCAAAGACTAGGACCACTGGTTTTCTCCAGCTACCACCTCTCTGATACCCCAACTCTGGAACCGATGGAAGCTGAGGTTCCAACCCCAGGAGGGACACAGCTCTGGGGCAAGCAAAGCAGGATTTAAACTGGAACTTCACTGATCTTGATATATGGCCTAGGGCAGGTTCCCACTTCCTTTAACTAATATTTATAAGGCTATCAGAAGTGCCTCCCTCACAGACCTTTGAAGAGAATTAGACAGGACAATGTGGTATAATTCAAAAAAACAAAAACAAACAAACAAAAAAACCTCTTGCTTCCCCTCCTTGTGTTGTTATTTAGAAATGAGACAATGGTACCTTAAGAAGCCTGACAACTGAAAGTGCTTCATTAATGCTGATTCTGTTAAACATCCTTTCTTGTCCCTCCAACCTTTATTCTTGTGACCAGAGCCTTCATTAACCATCACTTCCTGTCCCAAGACGCAGCAGTGAGGGCACTGTTAGTTCTGCATATATCAAATACCAACTGTGACCAGAGACTACAGGAATGAAAGCAGAGAGATAAAGTCCTGCCCTGGACAAGCTCACAGTCTTGCATGAAATAGGTACACAGCAAATAAATGGTGATTAAATGGGTAAGTACTTTACATATATAAAGAGTGTGTAACAGAAATATTTCTGTAATGAAATACATCCAAAAGCTCTGGATACTTACCTCTGTCAGGGGAAGGAGAGAAAAGTATCACAGAAAAGGAAGACACCTATACGGAATGCTGGTACAGCTGGCGGTGGCTTCACTGACTATGCCATGGCTCTGCCCGCCCCACACCCCCAAACCCCCAACAACCCAGGCTGTTCCCACTTGTGATCAAGCTGTCTGTGTGCAGTCTGTGAAAATTCACCAGATTCTGTGCAAATTAATTCGAGCGCCCCATGCCCGTTTTCCTGCACACACACCTTACACTTCCGAACAACCTGGAGAAGAGAGGCCGTGAGTCAAGGTCCTCTTCTCAAGGACGCGACCAAGGCTACTGCTGGCCAGGGACAGAAAACACCCAAGACGCAACCGAGGCCATGGGAAAAGTTCTTCCTCTCCCAAACCCCGCCACCACCCACACCCACCAGGACTCCTGTCACTCTCCACCTCCCTTTCCTCTCCTCCACGCGGGTTTCTGCCCCTCCCTTCCTCACCTCCACACCTACACATCACCTTTTCATTCTCCTCCCTTCCTCTCTCCTCCCGCGTCCCCCTTGAGCCCCTCCCTCCTCCACTTTCTATCCCAACTACCCCTCAAACACACACACCCTCCCTGCTCTCTGCACCTCGGGCCCCACCCACCCAGTGACAGGAAGGCCACCACGGCCAACCATCCACAGAAAGAGCTGAGTGGATATGAAGCCAGGAGCCAGGAGCTTCCTCCAGGACTCCCACACAGGTCCAGGGGCCCAAGGACTTGGGCCCTCTTCAACTGCTTTGCCTGGCCACAGTAGAGAGCTGGAACGGAAGTGGAGCTGCTGGGACTCGAACCAACACACATATGGAATGCTGGTACTGCAGGCGGCAGCTTCACCCGCTATGCCATGGCTCCAACCGCCGCCCCACCCAGGCTTTTCCCACTTGTGATCCAGCTGTCTCCTCAAACGCCTAGGAAAGCAAAGGAAGTGGCCCAAGGACTTGGGCCCCCGAACCCACACCGGAGTACTGGATACAGTACCTGGCTTGGGCTCCGGCCTGGTCAAGCACCGGCCATTGTAGCCACCTGGCACCTGGGCGGGGTGAGCCCACACACTGAAGATCTCTCCCTCACCGCCTCATCTATAACTCTGCCCTTCAAACCAGTCTTTAAATAGAAAAAAGTCGCGTACTTACTATGAGGTGTCAGAATCTTGGGGCAGGCTGGAACAGAGCAAAGAGGGATTCTTGGGGTTTCTCTAAGCTTCTGCTTTCTCCTCCCTGTGTGCAGTCTGTGGAAAGTCACCGGATTAGGTGCAAATTAATTCGAGCGCCCCATGCCCGTTTTCCTGCGCACACACACCTTACACTTCCGAACAACCCAGAGAAGAAAGGCCGTGATCAAGGCCTCTTCTCACGGATGCGGCCAAGGCTATTTCCCGCCAGGGGCAGAAAACCGGGGCCGTGGGAAAAGTTCTTCCTCTCCCCACCCCACGCTCAACCACACACTCACCGGGATGCCTGTCACTCTCCCCCTCCCTTCCCTCTGCCCCAAGAGGGTTTCTGCCCCTACCTTCCTCGCCTCCACACCTGCACGCCACTTTTTCATCCTTCCCCCTCGCTCCCTCCTCCCACCTCCCCCCTACACCCTCTCCTCCACCTTCTATCCCAGCTACCCTTCACACACACACCCCACCCCCGCTCTGCACCCTGGGCCCCGCCTACCCAGTGACAGGAAGGCCACCACGCCAAACTCTCCGCAGGAAGGCCGTTTCTGTGTCTCTGGAACATGAACGCAGTCTTGAGGTGTAGTCTTCCAGAAGGGGCCGAAGCAAAAGACTGCACCTAGAAATTTCCCGAAGCCCAAGATAACTGATGCGGCCGCCTCAGACTGCAGCCTCATCTGAACCCGGCCTGAACCTGGGGGGGGCACTCACTGTGTCTCCTCAGGGTGGGCCACCAGCGTCGAGGATGGCTCCTCAAGGCTTGTGCCAGCGCTGGGCAGGAGCGGACACGACGCTGACTCCTACCTGAGCACCAGCACAGCTGCAGATGCGCCTGCGGGTGCACTTCCAGGTCACAGCGCCAGGCGCAGGCGCACTCCTCACTGGCCGTCGCCATGGCGCAACGGGACGCATCTGCGCACTGCGACATCCCGCGTCCAGCGCCCCCAGGGTCACTTCCAGTCCCGCCCCTCCAGGCTTTACCCAGGCGGGGCAGCCGCTGGTGGCCCAGGTACTCTGCACCCCACTTCCCTGCCTCCTGGGAGTCCTCAATGGAGCTCCTGCCCCCTGGCTTCTGTTTGGCACAGCGCATGCTGTTGAAGCCACATGGGGAGAGAAGCAATGCAAGCGGCATCACGAGCGCTCTTTCTTGCCAGAGCGTCCATCTGGGGGATCAACCCCCCAGGTGACTACAAAGGCCGGGGCTGGGCCAGGCCAAAGCAGATGCCAGGGACTTTATCCGGTGCTCCCTTCTGGGTTCAGGGGCCTACGTCCTTGGGCCATCTCCCTCTGCTTTCCCAGGTACGTTAGCAGACAGCTGGATCCCACGGGGAACAGCTTCCGGGAGGGACCAGCGCTGTGCGGTAGCGGGTAAAGCCACCGCCCACAGTGCCGGCATCCCATATGGGCTCCGGTTCGAGTCCCGGCTGCTGTACTTCCGAAGCAGCTCTCTGCTGCGGTCTGGGAATGCAGCAGAAGATGGCCCAACTCCTTGGGCCCCTGCACCCATGCAGGAGACCCCGGGGAGGCTCCTGGCTCCTGGTTCCTGGCTTCAGATCCGCTCAGCTCCGCCCTTTGCAGCCAACAGGGTAGTGGACCAGCAGATGGGAGACCTCCCTCTCTCTCCTCTCGCTCTCTCTCTCTGCCTCTCATCCTCTCCATGTGTAACTCTCAATGAAAAATAAGTAAGATCGAAAAAAGTAAAAAATTTAAAAAAGGAAGACATAGCTGTAAATAAAATACTGCATCAAGACCAACTACTAGAGTTTGTGTAGAATTTGATATTATATGCACTACATACCCTATTAACACAGAATTTGAAAAAGAGTTTAACTTAGAAAAGATTCTGGTACACATTCCTTCTCTTCTTCCTTACAAACATTCTGTCTGGCGTATTCTCTGACTCACGCATCAGGAAATCTTTGCAATGTATTTATTCAGACTCTTACGTGTCCACTTGCACAAGGACACGGAACACCTGTGATCTACACAGTTCTCCACAGAACACAGGTCTGCTTGCCAGTCACCACCCTTCACAGTCTAGCCCTGCATTTAACCTATGGAACGTGTTTGAAATGGGACAAATCCTATCTTCCACAAAGCAAGACAGAATACAGAAAGGCAGCATCTGAGGTCACTGTTGACATTTTCTACGTGCACGTTATCATGTTGGTACTTTTTCTCTCATTTCTCAATGTTAGATACATCAGCTAGGAGCTGCATCATAAGCAGCACTAGGTGTTGGCACTGTGGTGTTGTGGGTAAAGCTGCCCCCTGCAACGCCAGCATCCCATATGGGTACCACTTCCAGTCCCAGATACTCCATTTCTGGACCAGCTCCCTCCTAATTGCCTGGGAAGGCAATACAGATGGCCCAAGTGCTTGGGCCCTACCACTCTTGAGGGATACCCAGATGAAGCTCCTGGCTCTTGACTTTGACCTGGCCAGTCCCAGCCACCACTGAGGCCATTTGCGGAGTGAACCAGTGGATGGAAGATCGATCTATCTCTCTCCCTCTCTGTAACTCTGCCTTTCAAATAAATAAAATCTTATCTCTCCTTTTTTTTTTTTTGAGTAAAGTAGCAACACCAGGACTTGAAACAGGGAATACCATATGGGATGCAGGTGTTCCAAGCAGCTTCTTAATGCCATCCAACATCAAATACCTGCCCCTGAAGGTCTTCTTACTCAACTTCTCATTTCACATATGAGGTTTACAACCTTTGTTCCTCTCAAAAGGACAGTACTGTACTGCCTATGTTAGAAAGAGGAAATCTAGCAGGTAAGCGCTGTGGCGTAGCAGGTAAAGCCACTGCCTGCAGTGCAGGCATGAGCCTCAGCTGCTCCACTTCCAATCCAGCTCTCTGCTATGGCCTGGGAAAGCAGTAGAAGATAGCTCAAGTCCTTGGGCCCCTGCACCCATGTGAGAGACCTGGAAGAAACTCCTGGCTCCTGGCTTCAGATTGCAGCAGCTCCAGCCATTGCAGCCATCTGGGGAATGAACCAGCAGACGGAAGACCTCTCCCTCTGCCTCTCTCTCGTCCTCTCCTTCTCTCTCTGTGTAACTCTGACTTTTAAGAAAATAAATCATTAAAAAAGAAAGAAAGAAGAAAGAAATCTAATCAGAGCAAGATCAGCAGTAACATTCCCGTGTCAGGCATTTGATAAGAGAAATGCCCCTACGTGTTCAAAGTGCCTCCCTGTATTCTCTCCATTTACTGAGTGCATGTATTGGTCAAACGACTGGTGCTTTTGAGGAGGATGAGCAGAACAAGAATAAGAGGCAAAGGATGACAATAATCTGCAGCAGGGCCATGGAACAAAGGTGGCAGAGAGGGAAGATTCTAGTCATACCAAAGCTATAAAGAGAAAAAGCTGAGTCGCTCCACATGCATGTAGAAACATCTAAAGGTACTCTGCTTTCTAGCCTAGGTAGGAGGCGTGAGTAACAAGAGCACCCATCAAAGAGAACACAGCCTTTTTTTACCTATTAAGACTGCTAACAATTACATAATAATGACCTGGAGTTCACACTACAGAATAGAGAAGCAGTGTGCTTCAAGACAGCACACTTGAGTCTTTTTTTTTTAAAATTTTTTACAGGCAGAGTGGACAGTGAGAGAGAGAGAGAGAGACAGAGAGAAAGCTCTTCCTTTTGCCGTTGGTTCACCCTCCAATGGCTGCCACGGCCGGCGCATTGCGCTGATCCGCTGGCAGGAGCCAGGTGCTTCTCCTGGTCTCCCATGGGGTGCAGGGCCCAAGCACTTGGGCCATCCTCCACTGCACTCCCGGGCCACAGCAGAGAGCTGGCCTTGAAGAGGAGCAACCGGGACAGAATCTGGCGCCCCGACCGGGACTAGAACCCGATGTGCCGGCGCTGCAAGGCGGAGGATTAGCCTATTGAGCCACGGCGCCAGCCATACTTGAGTCTTAAACCAAGGGTTCTTACATGATCCAGGAGCAACCAGGACTATAACCCGGCGTCCATACAGGATGCTGGTAATGCAGGCAGAGGGTTAACCAAGTGAGCCACGGTACTGGCCCCTCCAATCACTCTCATAACATCTCCACAGTTCCCTCCTCATGCGTGTCCTCTCTCAATCCCTACTCAGTATAGATTCTACTGTCTGGCACTATCAGGCCCCCCACCAGGTGCCCAGTACTCATCCTCTCCTCCTCTGTTTCTCTATCACAGGAACCTTAAAGACCTTGATATGTACTAAACCCAACTCTCCGCCATCACCTCACCTCCACACAAATAGCTGGCCATGGTTCAAGGATGCTACAAGGAACTGCATCCCCTGAACTGTAATGTCTCCATCATTAACGTTTTACCACATCTGTTCCAATCACCTTCTTTATCTAACTGCACCCATTCTCATTACTCTTAGAGAGCAAGTTTCTGACATAAGGGCTGATCTGCCCTATGTTCACCAGAGTAAACGTTCCACAAGAGAATATTCACCTCTGGAACCTCAGATCACTAGCTGAATAAGGAAACTGATACCACACTGTCAGTCCAATCTAGAGGTCCTCTGCACACGCTGTGCCTGTCAACAGCAGCCCTTGCACTTGCTGCCCAGCATCAAATGTGGCATTCCCTTGCTGTACCTCTTTTATTCTCAAATAGCTGCTCAGTGTTTCCCCACCTTTGTGATATTGACAATTCTCAAGAGTTCCAATCTTTCACTCTTTAGGATGTCCCTCAAGCAAAAACTGTAAAGGTGTCCTCAAAGTCAAACTCATGTTGGCATTTTATCAGAAAAACCTCAGAAATCACACTAACCTTTTCTCAGCTTTTCTCATCAAGAATCACATGATGTCAACGTATGTCACGACTGGTGAGGTTAACCTAGATCATCTGGTCACCAGATTTTCCTCTGTAAATCATAAGCATTTTGTGGGGAGATAACCCAATACTACACAGCATTCAATGTCTCATCAAACTTCTTCCCACCAACATCAAGATCCATTTGTAACTTCCATATGAATCAACTATCATTATGGTAGACGCCAAATAATGGCTTGTTTTTTTAACTACCCATTTTACGGGGAGATAACCCAATACTACACAGCATTCAATGTCTCATCTAACTTCTTCCCACCAACATCAGGATCCATTTGTAACTTCCATCTGAATCAAGTATCATTATGGTAGATGCCAAATAATGACTTTTTTTTTTGAACTACCCACTTCTTCATCATTAACAAAACGCCCCGCTGTAAAGAAGAAATTTTTCTTATCTCTCACTTATTCGTATACAACATCAACATTTACTTTAGTGCTGAAATTATCCAGTATCTGGCCAGTGTGCGCTCCTTCAAGCTAACTTCTGCATCTTCATGACACACCCTATCACTCTGAAAGAATTTTTTTTAAGATTTATTTATTTATTTGAAAGGTAGAGTTAGAGAGCCAGAGAAAGAAAGGGAGAGAAGAGAGACAGAGAGAGAGAGACAAGAGAGAGATGAGAGAGAGAGAGAGAGAGAGAGAGAGAATGAGAATCTTCCATCCACTGGTTCACTCCAGAAATGGCCACAATGACCAGAATTTTGCCAATCCAAAGCCAGGAGCTTCTTCCAGGTCTCTCACATGGATAAAGGGGTCCAAGGACTTGAGCCATCTTTCACTGCTTTCCCAGGCACATTAGCAGAGAACTGAATCTAGCAGCTGGGACCCAAAGCGGCACCCATATGGGATACTGGCGCCACAGGTGGTAGCTTTACCTACTAAGCCACAGCACCGGCCCCTGAAGAGTTCTTCAATTCCTTAGAGAAATATATTTCCCAGGCTCATTACACATACCCTGCAATCAACTGTTCCTTCAAGGAACTTTGATTTCCCTCTTAGGAGATGACAGAATTTACAAATTCATCTAGCTATTTTTGATTGTAGACATCTTCTATGACCATTCTGAGGACTTCCCATATGCATGGATTTCAAACTTTTCGCATCAAAATAAACTTATCTCTTAATTCCATTTTCTACAAACTTTTAAAGTGGTGTCATATGCATAGATTTTCAGTATCTACATTTATATTCATGTTTTAAAAACCATGAATTTACTTTAAATTTCCAATTCCTGTCTGACATCTTCAAATTCTTTTTAATCTTCCTCATTCTATATTTATAAATTCCTTATCTGTCAATAATAAACATAGTTTGTTGTAACCTCAATATATTTACTTGGTTGCTCAATCTCCTGAATATATAACCAACTTCATTGGCTGCCTATGCAGCTCTCAGTCCCACTGCCTCCTTCACCTCTAGTCTGGTTGCCCACTCTTCAGCTCCTGTACCTGTCACTGCCTCCAAAGAAAGGGAAGGTAGGGAAATCCATGAAGAGTCCATAACAATCCCAAAATGGAACTCCATATTTTCTCCCTGCAAACCTGCTTTTCTCTGAGTCTTCCACTTGTCAGTAATCCAATGTAATTCACTTCATTGTCTGGCCAAAATTGGGTTTGCTTCTTTTTCTCAGTATCCATCTAATAACACGCTTATTTGCTCTACCTTCAAGACTTAATCCAAGCATTGCTACTTCTCTCCAGCTTCAGGCCAACTTTTACAGCCCAAGTCTACTTATGCTGCTCACAAAGACTGCTTTAAGAGTCTCAAATTCTCTGCCTTGCAAGCCTACAATCTATTCCCCAGAGAGCAACCAGGATGACTTTTTTTTTAAGACAAACACAAACCAACGCACAGCCTACTCTACTGAAAATTCTCCATGGACTTAGACGTAAAATAAAATCCAAACCCTTCACCGTATCGTATCAGCTTCTTGAAGTACCCCTGCTACTTCTCCAACCTCACCCACCAGCTAACTAGCATCTGCCACTCAGATCTTTCTGTGACCCTCAGTCACCAGGCTCTGCTTCATGCACTCTGCGCTTGCTGCTCTCTTCCATAAACTGGGTGTAGTCCCTCACATCGAACAGCTGTGCTAGAATGTCACCTCCCCAAGAGCCTTTTCTGACCTGCATTCAGTACCTCTAGCTCCATCTTCATACACTGCTTTTTTGTTTTCACAGCACTTAACACTATCTGTAGCGCTATAATGAGTTTTATTCAGTAGTTTAATGTCTGTCTTCCATTATAAATCGTTATTCTTATAGAGACAGCATATTGACCACACAGTATTACTTATAACACCTCATGAACACTGAATAAATGTTTGCTAAGCTGACACATTTACAGAACTGTGTATGGAATACTACATGAAATACAATCACTTGAAGCTACAGACTCAGTATACATTCCAAAATAATAGGGTCAGCAACCACCAGCAATTTCTAGAGTATACCCTCAAACCAGAGATGTGCCATTAACAGCAGAATTTCTGTGATTACAGAATGCGGCAACTAAAGAGACATGAATACCAAGTCAACTGACAAGCTGCTGTCTGCAAAATATAAAAGGTGAGCAGAGAGCCGCATGGAGAAAGTCTTTCTGAGCTGCCCAAATGACAAATATCTTCATAATAATATAAAGCTCTATCTGGAAGACATCTATAAGATTCAAAAATGCATACTCCAGTGGTTTGTACATGCATCAAGAATGAAAACCAACCAAATAAAAGACCATCTATGGCTCTTCGCAGCCCTGAAAGAAAGAAAAAGAAACAGGATGGATACACAAATGAGGCAGATTGATGGCATGAAGGAAAACTTGACAAGAATAAATGGGACTGCAGGAAACAATCATGATGGAGAAAAAGAGAAATGAAAGTAACCATTCCATCCAGCATTCCCCAGAACAGTGATGGAAGAACATGTAACTAAAAATAAAAATAACTCCAAATAGCTGTCCGCAATGAGAAAACTCATAGACAAAGGTATAGATATGTGCACAAGCACGTGTAAAACAAATACTCATACAAAAAGGGGAGGCTGATAAACTTTCAAAAACAATGATTATTAAATGCATGTTAGGTCATATTATATGTTAAAAAACTACCTTTAAAATTTTTCCCCAGCATGATGGCAATGTGGCATAATATGTTAAGCCTGCACCTGCATCTCCAGCATCCCTTCTGGGCACCAGTTCAAGTCCTGGATGCTCTACTTCTGATCCAGCTTCCTGCTAATGTTCCTGGGAAGGCAGCAGCAGATGGCTCAAGTGCTTGGGCCTCTGCACCTTCTTGGGAGACCAGGAAGAAGCTCCTGCCTCTTGGCTTTGGATTGGCCCAGCTCCAGCCATTGCGTTCTTCTGGGGAGTGAATCAGTGGATGGAAGATTGATCTCTCTCTCTCTCTCTCTCTACTCCCCACCTTCTCCCCCTCGCCCTCTTTCTGCAACTCTGTCTTTCAAACAAACCTTCCAAAAATGGCAAAATATTAAAGGGTTTGGCAAGAATGTGGAGAAAAGAGAAGCTCTGCACACTGCTGGTAGGAATGCAGATTACTACAGCCATCTTGGAAAACAGTATGGAAGTTCCTCAAAAAACCAAAAAGTAGAACTACCATATGATCCAGCAGTTCTACCCCTCGGTATATATATCCAGGGGAAATGAAATATGTCCATTGAAAAGGCATCTGCACTGCCATGTTTATTGAAGCATTATTCACAATAGCCAAGACATAAGACAAAATCTAAGTACTGGAATACTGATAAATATATAAGGAAAATATGATACCTATAAATAATGGAATATTACTTAGCTATAAAAATCGAAATCTTTTCATTTGCAACAACATGAACTGGAGGTCATTGTGTAAGTGAAATAAATCAAACAGAGAGAACTATGACTTGATCTCACTCTAAAAAAAGTCTTTGTGGAGTCTTAAAAAAAAAAAAAACAGGTAATCTCATAGAAATTGTGTATATAATAGTGGTTACCAGAGGATGGGGAGCAAAGTGAGGTGGGAGTGATGGGGAAAGGTAGATGGATGAGTACTAGGTTCCAGCTAGATTGGAATAAGGAGTTCTGGGGTTCTATTGTACAGTAGGGTGACTACAGATCATTACATACCATATAGTTCTCTGTAAAGAAACACTAGAAGATAAAAGGCAAATAAAATATATCCCTAATTCAACGCTTCCACCATCTCTATGGCTGCCATCTGAGCCATCAACTTCATTCCCTTTCATTGGATCATTTAAGTGGCCTCCTAACTGATCTTTGTGATTTCATCTCTGTCCCCTGCGTGCTGTTCTCAACACACAATCACGTCATGCTACTCGTGACCTTAGTGCTTCAGTACAATCATGTTGTTTCTACCCTGACTCAGTGTCTTCCAACTGTTTGTCATCCTGCTCCACACAATGTACCCCAAAAGGCTCTGAATGATGTGGTGCCCCTGACCGCATCTCTCAGATCTCAAGCAATTCATTCTGCTATTTATTCTTTCTGGAAAGTTCTTTCTCTGCAGAGCTGTGTAGTTCACTCCTTTCCCTCTTGAAATGTCATCCTCTCAGGCACTATTTGTTGAATGAATGAAGGAGTCAATGTTGTCAATAAAGCTGCTATACTCACTCAGGCCAGGCCCTGCAGGCTTCTAATCCCCATGATGTAGTCAGGAACCAAGGACTGGAACCCATACTTGAAGGATACTGTGTTCACAGCCACCAAGGCATTAGCAGGCAGCTGAGGCTGTGCCCACAATCAGAGTAATATTTTTGCTATATAAGTTGATGGCAAGTCTGTATGTACAAACACAGAACTAAGTGTACAAATACAGGACTTTTTGTGAGGATAAAATTAACATTGCCGGTCAAAGTATGACCATAAATTGATACCATTTCCACACTCATATTGATATTGTAATTAATAACAAGCATTTAGAAACCTCACAGCAATTGGACAGTGCTATGGCACATCAGTGAATGGGTCTCACATGGGATTGTACTGCATACAGTCATGTGCAGGCAGATCACTAATCTACACAGGTTCTGCATTTGTTTAAAAAAGAAAAAAAAAACAGTCCTCACCACAGGCAATATTAAGTGCATTATTAAAAAGTACATCTTTACAGAGGACAAAATACAAGCATCTGCCTGAATACCTACCAAATGACCTTTGTTCTTTTAAATATACAGAAAACTACTAATTTTTGGTTTTGACACTTGTTCTCATAATTCAAATGTGCATCCAATTTTCTTTCTACAACATATACAAATAACACATAACAATTTGGAAAGTGTGTGTGTGTGTGTGTGTATATGTGTGTGTGTGTTAACTGTCAACACTGATAGGTATACTAGCAGGTGACCACTTCCCAGGATCTTCCTGGAGATTAACAACACTGTATTTGACACGTAGATTATAATAACTTTTTCACGGAACTTCTTGTAGTCAAAATCTACCAACAATAGATGCTGGAGAGGATGTGGGGAAAAAGGGACACTAACCCACTGTTGGTGGGAATGCAAATTGGTTAAGCCACTATGGAAGTCAGTTTGGAGATTCCTCAGAAACCTGAATATAACCCTACCATTCAACCCAGCCATAACACTCCTTGGAATTTACCCAAAGGAAATGAAATTGGCAAACAAACAAGCTGTCTGCACATTAATGTTTATTGCAGCTCAATTCACAATAGCTAAGACCTGGAACCAACCCAAATGCCCATCAACAGTAGACTGGATAAAGAAAGTATGGGACATGTACTCTATAGAATACTATACAGCAGTCAAAAAACAATGAAACCCGGTCATTTGCAAGAAGATGGAGGAATTTGGAAAACATCATGCTGAGTGAATTAAGCCAGTCCCAAAGGGACAAATATCACATGTTCTCCCTGATTGGCGACAACTAACTGAGCACAAAAGGGGAAACTTGTTGAAATGAAATGGACACTATGAGAAACAGTGACTTGATCAGCTCTTGTCCTGACGGTTGATGTACAATGTAATACTTTATCGGTTTTAGTATTTTTTTTGTTCTAGTACCATTGGTTGAACTCTGTAATTAACACACAATTATTCTTAGGTGTTTACATTTTAACTGAAAAGTGATCCCTGTTAGGAATTTGGAAAACATTATGCTGAGTGAAATAAGCCAATCCCAAAGGGACAAATACCACTTGTTTTCCTTGATAGGTGACAACTAACTGAGCACCAAAAAGGAAACCAGTTAAAGTGAAATGAACACTATGAGAAACGGTGACTTGATCAGCCCTCACCCTGACTGTTGATGAGCAACTTGATATGTTATCCCTCTTAGTATTTTTTTTGTTTGTTCTACTTAATACTTTTGGTTGAATACTGTAATCAATACACAATTCTTCCTACATGCTGAAACTTAACTGAAAAGTGATCACTGTTAAATATAAGAGTGGGAATAAGAGAGGGAAGAGATGTGCAATTCCGGACATGCTCAAGCTGACTTACCTCAAACGGTAGAATTAGAAACATACCAGGGGATTCCAATTCAATCCCATCAAGGTGGCATGTTCCAATGCCATCTCACTAGTCCCAGTGATCAAGCTCTGTTCACAATTGATCATAATGATAGGACTAAGAACCAAAGGGATCACATAAACAAGACTAGTGTCTGCAAATACTAGCTGATAGAATCAAAAAGGGAGAGAATGATCCAACATGGGAAGTGAGATACACAGCAGACCCATAGAATGGCAGATGTCCTAAACAGCACTCTGGCCTCAAAATCAGCCCTTAAGGCATGTGGATCCGGCTGAAAAGCCCATGAGAGTATTTCCGGCATAGAAAGCCAAGACACTCTGGGGAAAAAAAAACCTAAATGAAAGATCTCCGTGAGTGAGATCCCAGTGGAAAGAACAGGTCATCAAAGAAGGAGGTACCTTTCTCTGAAGAGAGGACAGAACTTCCACTTTGACTACAACCTTGTCTAAATATGATCAGAGTCGGTGAACTCAGGGGGCTTCCATAGCCTTGGCAGCTCATGACAAGAGCCTATGGTGATTACTGATGCCATAAACAAGAGTGTCAATTGGTTAAGTCAACAACAGGAGTCACTGTGCACTTACTCCTCATGTAGGATCTTTGTCCTTAGTGTGCTGTACATTGAGATTTAATGCTATAACTAGTACTCAAACAGTATTTTTCACTTTATGTTTCTGTGTGGGAGCAAACTGTTGAAATCTTTACTTAATGTATGCTAAACTGATCTTCTGTATATAAAGAGAAACGGAAATGAATCTTGATGTGAATGGAAGGGGAGAGGGAGTGGGAAAGGGGAGGGTTGCAGGTGGGAGGGACGTTATGGGGGGGAAGCCATTGTAATCCATAAGCTGTACTTTGGAAATTTATATTCATTAAATAAAAGTTTAAAAAAAAACTTTCCAATACAACATTATGCAATAATGTCCTCTCCTAAACCACTCAGTCCTCTGAATGCCCTCTTGATAGTTCTCATCACATTCCAACATTACCATATAACTATCCATCTTCTACCGGACTACACCACTGTAGGGAAAGGCACCATGTCTATACGGGTTTATCACAATACTGAAAGTAGTTCCTGGCTCACACTAGGGATTCAGCATACTTTTATCATGAATTCATCTTACACAGGAAAGAAAACTGAAGGTGACAATAAAATGTGGCCTCTTCAACTGGCCAAAGGGAACATAGTGTCCACTTCCTAAACAAGAAGATACAAGACAATGGTGTAGCTCTCAGTATTATGGAAGTGAATGAGCTTTAGTGCATATTCATATGCCTGTGATTAGAAAAAAACAGTGAAATGAACTTAGACTTTTGCACATGAATGTAAAAAAGTAAACTAATATTAAATCGTTTGCAAGAACAGAGGCAAAACAAAAAGTTTCCTTTGAACTGGAATGTTTTCCATAACATATATGTGCATGCAAGGTGGATACCTCAAGGCGGGGAGGAGAGTCAGGAGTGTGGAAGCAAATACATTACTGTCCCTGAACAGAACTGATTCTTGTCTCAGCCAAAGACTTGATTTTGGCTTGTTTCTGCCTTTTCTCTGGCTTGACCAGAAGAGGAAAAAAAGTTTAAACTGTTACAGATCAAAAGTCTACTGACAGGTGATCCATATTACTTAGTTACTATGAGGAGACTTCAAAAAGTTCAGGGAAAACTGGAATTAAAAATTAAATTTATTCTCATGCAAAAAATGAAATCTATTTCATAATACACATTTTCCATAAATTTGAAGACCCCCATATATGATATCAATTCTGCAAGTCACAGTTTTTTTTCTACTCTGAGAGGCTGGGTGTCCCACACCTCCCTGTCCTGCACTCCCTCTGGTGCTCCACAACCATTGAGGGACTGAAAATGCTGGGGGCAGAAGCACACGCTGCATGCTGTGCAGGATAAAGGTAGCAAAACGTCCTAAGTGACTCTGCAGGAGTACTGTGGGTCTCAGCTAAACCTTGCAAGACTGCTAACCATTCACCAAGAGGGTGGGGACAAGTCACTTTGATTGACTAGTGCAGCACTCAATGATAACCTTCTACATGCTAGGTATATCTGCAAGCTCTCACTGGCCCATGGTAAGCTACCATGGAAGCACACAACCTACATCAGTACATGTGGTTCTGCCTCCCCACTACAAGAGGTCTATACCAGCGCAGATTACACCTCTAGGATTCAGCACCTAGCACACTCCTACAGCTAGAATACATTAGTAATTGTTAGTTGCGAAGACAACAAGCTTTTTCATTGTTGAGTCCGTAACAGTTGTATCATTCAGATCAGTGGTACATCATGTTTCTCGGGAGATTTCACTCCTTCTAGATTTATCAAAAACACACAAATATTGTCATTCCTCATCAAATATGATACACCTACATTTTCCCCTTTATTTAATCATGATCTCAATCACTTGTCTCATGACACAAATGTTAAAGGTTTACCAATTTACCACTTTGTATTAAATCACACAATTTGCCTTGAAGAAGATTTTTATAAAACTATTACCCAAGTTCTATACGGTGTAATTAAATAAGTCAAACCAACCCTTAGGGACCTCTTGCTCTGAAATGAAATTTAAGAGCCAAAGAGTGCCTGTAACCTTTACTGAAGTCATGTCTAAAATGTGGCTTTAAACTTAAACTAATCAGATCTCCATAGAAAAGGCTGGTCACACTCACTGACATGCATACGTGTGAATTTCACCCCCACCAGAAAGATCAATATGGAAAACAAGACCAGACTGTTCCAAGGGTACTCAAAGCTAGGAGTTTCCCTATCACTCAAGGTTAGAGACAGTAGTGCTGCTTGCTTGTTCGCTGTCCCTCCAACCTCTAGCAGTTCTATAGATAAGGAAATAAAAAAATATTTCATAAGGCAACCTAGGTGGTGCCAATCACCAATCACTAATTTAATAAACATCTCAAAGCTCCTTTATGATGCAAGACCCACCAAGTAGATCCAAAGACAGTTCCTGGGGCTGGTGCCACAGTACAGTGGGTTAAGCTGCTGCCTGCGATGATGGCATCCTCTATGGGCACAGGTTTGAGTCCCAGCTGCTCCCCTTCTGATCCAGCTCCCCGATAACAGCCTGGGAAAGCAGCAGAAGATGGCAGAATTGCTTGGGCCCTTGCATCCACATTGGAGACTCAGAAGGAGTTAGTTATGGCCTCCTGGCTTCGGTCTGGCACAGCCCAGACCGTTGTGCCATTGAGGGAGTAAACCAGCAAGTGGAAGATTCTGTTTCTCCCTCTCTCTCTGTATTCTGCCTTTCAAATAAATAAAAAATAAGTCTTTTAAGAAAAAGATACAATTCCTGCACACAGGGGCCCCAAGTATCTATTTCACACAGCATGCATACATTATCTCTTTAAAATTAGCTAAATTCATGGGGCCAGCACTATGGCTCAGCAGCACCAGCATCCCATATGGGCACTGGTTTGAGCCCCAGCTGCCCTACTTGTGATCCAGCTCCCAGCTAATCCAACTGGAAAAGCAGCAGAGGATGGCCCAAGTCCTTGGACCCCTGCACCCACATGGGAGACCTGGAAGAAGCTCCTGGCTTCTGACTTCAGATCACCTCAGCTCCAGTCATTACAGACATTTGGTGAGCAAACCAGTGGATGGAAGACACTTTTTCTCTCTCTTGTCTCTCTCTCTCTCTCTCTCCCCCTCTCTCTGTAACTCTCTCAAATAAATAAATCTCCCTTAAGAAAGCTAAATTCATATGCATTTAGCAGGAACATTATTCATCTCAGTGTAACCTGAGTGTCAAACATCCTCTCCAATTACCTCTCAAAAGCCAGAGGGACAGGGCACTGAATCAGAATTAAGAGCCAGAATTTTGCTTCTACTTATTATATTGACACACTGGCTGGATTTGATAAAATAACTTCTAATTTCTCAATTTTAGCTCTTCACATTCAACAGATGAAGCAACTCTTAAAAAGCTGGATGAGCACAGATTATCTGAGAAGTACATGAAACAGTCAGAAACAAGGAGAAAGATGTATCACTCCTACTGAATTAGATCTTCAAAAAAAGAGACAGCATAAACAACAAAACTGAAAAGATAGCAGAGCTAAAGAAGAAATTAATGCAGTCATAACTGAAGGCTTTTTTTTTTAGATTTATTTATTTATTTGAAAGTCTGAGTTACACAGAGAGAGAAGGAAAGCCAGAGAGACAGGTCTTCATCCGCTGGTTCACTTCCTGATTGGCCACAATGTCCGGAGCTGCACCGATCCAAAGCCAGGAGCCAGGAGCTCCTTCCACGTCTCCCACACGGTGCAGGGGCCCAAGGATTTGGGCCATCCTCCACTGCTTTCCCAGGCCACAGCAGAGAGCTAGATCGGAAGTGGAGCAGCCAGCACTTGAACCGGCACCCACATGGGTGCCGGTACTGCAGTCTACGGCTTTACCTGCTACGCCACAGCGCTGGCCCCTATGTCTTGAAATACTAAAAATCTTACAAAGCCTATAGTTAAGAGTACTGGATAAAGAAGGTGCTTCCTGATGATGGCTCAGACCCTTTATCTCATATTCACCTGTCAAGACTCTCCACACCTTCAATCCAATAGCTTATCACTTCCAGACTAATCCTTATGAAATGTTCACTTCCTTTAATATTTTCTAACTCGAAAACTTAGGATTTCCTGAACCAGGAAATCACTATCTAAATTCCATTACATGATTCTCCTACAATTGTATGTATTTTTACTACTTATTTTTACTTTGTGAATATACCTCTTGGCCGTCCCATAAAAACCTTATGTCCAGTCCCATGTCATATTTAGGTTGATCATGGTTTCCCCATCTTCTGTGACTCTTCAATTTTGAGAATATCAAACCCAAAGTAGCCTCCAACATCCCACTCAAGACTGCCTCCTCTATTTATGGCCTTTTTCTATTTTCCACCTTCACTAAGTTGGCTTCACTCTAAAAGAATGTTTACCACAAGTTTATCACTGTCAAGATAAACAGAGAGTAGGGAAACATTCATATGCATCATATGCTGTATCCATGCAGCCCCCCAAAATTGTCCATGTCTCTAATTCCTGGATCCTATGAAGATGTTCTTCTTCTGAGAATGAAATAATATTCTGCATTTAAGCATAAGCTCTTAAAACAGAGGTGAGAGCAGGGAAGAAGACTGCTGACTGGAACTCAGGCTGCTGTTGCTGGAGAGGGCTGCATGGATACATGAGAAGGGGTGTGAGCAGCCCGCAGCAAAGGGGCTTCCATCCCAGGACAGCGGGAATTGAATCCAGGCAACTGCAATGAGCTGGGATGTCGCTCCATCCTCAGAGCTCCCAGAAAGGAACACGGACAGCCCTACTGGCAACTTGATTTTGGCCTCATGACACTCTAAGAGGAGGACACTGTCACACACACCATACTGACCTGCAGAACTGTGAAATAAGATAGGAACATTGTTTTAAGCTGCAAAATCTGGGGTTCTTTATTACAGTAGCAACAGGAAACTAATCCACACACACATATGGCTGTGCAGGGTCAAGCAAGAAAGCAGGCAGGCCAAAACACAAGTTCAGACATGCCATCCAAGCACCTCTAAAGTGCTGGTACTGAGGCTGGTCAGATAAAGATCAACACGCCCACTGGAACAGGAATCAAGTGAACGGGTGGACTTCATGACTCAGTTTTTATTAGGGAAAACTTGGAGAGATTCCTCTAACCAAACTGAATTTTAAAGTAATCAGGTCAAATATATTAGAATTACAGCATAAGACAATTTGTTTCAACTATTCTTGACATAGTATAAGAGATCTGCATTTAACTTCCAGACTCTCAAGCAATACATCCCTTTATGACCAAATGTAAGGTTTTTTTTTTTTTTGACAGGACGTTTGCACAAGACGCAGCAAAGTCGAACAGCTGCATCCTGACTGTACGCCCAGCCTTGTTATTAACATTACACTAACGAAGAGCTCAATGGAGTAAACAGATAACTGCACAGGATGTTCTTCACTAACCTGAATATCTGCTTATAGCTAAACCAATACAAGCAGGGGATTTATCCGGAAGCTTTTGAGGAGAGCAGGGTGAAACATCAACTTGTTGGTGGAAATCTTGAATCCATTTACAAAACCACTGAGCCAACAGATGGGCGAGAGGGAAATGTGACCCCAACAAGAGGGTCCCCAGAGAAGATTCTGGTAATGTGACAACCAGCATTTTTAATTGCCTTACACAGTGAGAACAGTCCATCTAAAGGTACTAACTTTTAATCAAATTAAAATAACTTCAGACAATTTCCCCCAAAATGTACAGTAACATGCCCAAGAAAAACACATACAAACACAATCACTCATAATCCCAACATCCGGAGGTAACTCCTGCTATCAGTATGTTGTTAGTTGGTTTTCTGATTTATATACATGTTTGTATTTGAATATGTATGTAAGAGAATACTTAGAAATGTCATACTGTTATAAAATTCAGCATTAATCTTTTACATCTATTTTCATGCACATCTCTGGCCTCAACAGAGGCAAAATGAACTTCCGACTTTACCAATTCACTGGCTACTTGGCATTAGAAAAGTCACTTCATCTTGGCTTCAACATTTCTACATACAAAAATGAATATAATAGTACCTGTTTCACAGCAATACAATTAGGTATGCATAAAATATTGCCCAAAACATAATAAGCTAGTATAAAAATGTTAGATCCTATCACTATCATTTCCTACAACCAATCTCCAAAAGTCTAACTGATGAGAAGAAAGGCTTACCTCTTAAGAATTTTTAGGATGCATTAGTATTATTTTCTCAAGAAAGAATGGTACAAAATAAATTATTCACCTTTAAGAAATTCATTTTACTGCCTCATAGCAATACTGGATATACTAAAGAAGCACATACTATCCTCCACATGGGAAAAAATGGAACTATAAAATTAATACCTTATTCAAACATTCTCAAAGATAAATTTTGTTTTGATTCAAAGAGCCTAAAACTGTTATATATTTTGGCTATTTAAGGATCCCTAGGTGGCTTCTTCAAAGAGAATGGGCACAGAAACAAACTAGCAAAGAAGGGGTTAGTGTTTGACACAATGGGTTAAGTTATACCTTGGAACACCAATAACCCATCTATGAGTGTGTGGGTCTAAGTACCCAATCTACTTCTGATCCAGCTTCCTGTTAATGCATTTCCTGGGAGGCAGCCAGTGATGGTTCAAGTAGTTGTGTCCCTGCCACACATGTGGGAGACTGCACTGAGTTCTGGGCTCCTGGCTTCATCCTACTCTGACAGTCCCAGCTGTTGCAGATTGGAGAGTCAATCGGCATAAGAAAGCTAAGTATGTCTGTCCATCTGTCTCCCAACCTCCTTCTTTCCTGGCCTCTGCCTTTCATATATGGATGATTTCTGTCTCTCTGCCATTCAAAAAATAGAAATAACCAACAAAACAACAAAATAAATTACTATTAACTAAGAAAAATATTTATGCATTGAGTATTGGCTACAGTTGGTATAACAACAAGGAACACATTTGTGATTAACAGCAACTTATGTATTGTCAGGTGCTGCCATGGTCTTACTTAATGATGACCTAGCAAAGAAATGCACAGTGAATTCTCTGAACGTGCTGAGTCAAGCAAACATTTATTGGCATAAACTTCAAGGCTTACAGATCACGCAACATAGAAGAGTTGAGACCCTTATCAGAAGAGTTGGTGATGTCAACAGGGACAATTTGCATGCAATACATTAAAGATAATTCACCCCAACCATAGGAGTAACAGGCTTTGAGCCCTGAGTCACAATGAGAGGTACACCTGCATTCCTAAGCAGTACACATTACTTCCTAATCAAACACACTATAAGTTCCTGCAGAAAGCAAGCAGAAGTATCAAGTATCATCAGGACAACATGGGAAACAAAGCACAACTTGAGTTCTTCTTCTATATATCACAATATGTTTCTGTCTCTAATGCCATACAGAATTCACTCAGGTACAACTCAAGCAGTAATGGAATGCACCCAATAAAAACAAGCCAACATAATTAACAGGAAATAGGTGACCAGCATTGCAGCATCATGGGTAAAGCCACTGACTGCGATGCCAGCATCCCATATGGGTACCGGTTTGAATCCTGGATGCTCCACTTCTCATCCAGCTCCTTACTAATGCACCTGGGAAAGCAATGAAAGATAGCAAAGTACTTGTGTCCCCGCACCCACGGGGGAGACACAGATGAAGCTCCTGGGATCTGGATTGGGCCTGGCCCAGCCCCAGCCATTGCAGCCATTTGGGGAGTGAATCAGAGGATGGAAGATCTCTGTCTCTCTTTCTCTAACTCTGCCTGTCAGAGAAATCAATCAATCTTAAAAAAATAAATAAAAATAAAAAAAGAGGAATTAAGAGTTCCACACAGGGGCCAGTCTGTTATGTACTGGGTTGAGCTGCTGTCTATAGCACCAGCATCCCATATGGGTGCCAGTTCAAGTCTGGCTGCTCTACTTTTGATCCAGCTCCCTGCTAATGCACCTGGGAAAGCAGTGGAAGATGGACCAAGTACCTTGGCCCCTGCACCTGCGTGGGAGACCCAGAAGAAGCTCCTGGCTTCTGATTGGCCCAGCTCTGGCCACTGCAGCCATTTGGGGAGTGAACCAATGGATGAAAGTGCTCGCTCTTGGTGCTCTCTCTCTCTAACTCTGCCTTTCAAATTAATATTAAAACATATAAATAAATTTTGAAAAAGAGTTCAACACAAAGACTAGAAATATTATTGCTCTAGAAAATGGAAGAGTAAACTGGGTATAATTCAAGGTTGTTTTGTATTTACTTAATTATTTTGAAAAAGTTAGAGAGGGAGAGATGGAGACAGATCTTTGATCTATTGGTTCACTTCACAGATGGCCAAAATGGCCAGCCCTGGCACAAGCCAAAGCCAGGAGATTAATCCAGGTCTCCCATGTGGGTGGCATGGGCCAACACCTGGGTCATCTGCTTTTCCCCAGGCCATTAGCTAGGAGCTGGATAGGAAGCTTAACAGATGGAACTCAGACCATAGGGGATGCCAGCGTTGCAGGCAGTGGCTTCACTAGATATGCCACAATGCCAGCTCAACCAATTTGTACACAATGATGAATATGCCTGAATTGAGCACTCCTACAAACACTGAAGATACTGGCAGCTTCCTATCAGGGCAAGTACTATCACTCTTTCAGAGGGAATGAGTTCAAACTAGAAATGGTTCAGATTAAAAGTGTAAATGGGCTTGATAAGGGTTGTGTGTTTTGTGTTTTGAGAGAGAGCTGAGCTGATCTGAAGCCAGGAGCCTCCTCGGGGGCTCCCACGTGAGTGCAGGAGCCCAAGGACTTGGGCATCTTCCACTGCTTTCCCAGGCCATAGCAGAGAGCTGGATCGGAAGTGGAGCAGCCGGGACTAGAACCAGCGCCCATATGGGATGCTGGTGCTTCAGGCCAGGGCATTAACCCACTGCGCCACAGTGCTGGCCAATAAGGGTTTATATATTTATGAAAGATGTATGCAGCATAAGTTATAGAGAAAAAAAACGAATCTGTTTGCTTAAAACTCTAATTCTCTAAGAAAGGCAAACACACACCCCTCCATACTTCATCCTCCCTCACCCCCACTCACCAAAAACAACCTGGTTGTGGACAGTGGATGCTAACAGTAGGCTGATCTGACCCTCATGGCACATCACTGCTCCACGAGTGAGTGCTTTCTCTGGTCCCCAGGTTACAGTAGTGAAGTCCATTACAGTAAGTGAGTTCTTAGGAAAGGGAGTGCTTTTCTGAGTGATTTTGTATCCATCTCTTTTGAAGTCAGAACGTCTGATATTGGACACCTTTCAAATCCATTGTCAGACAACACCAGAGTTCTTCACACTAGACATTCAACGACTTTTCCAAATTATCATTTGCACAAACTCATAATACATTGTACAAAGGCAGACCTAGTACTTGTATTTATAGAACTATTTACAAAAATATCTCTAGTAGAAAATTAGAAACAAATTCATTAAGAGATCATGGATGCTGGAAAACTACTTCACTTAGGAATCAGGAGAATGTTTTATTTATTTATTTATTTATTTATTTATTTATTTATTTTTGACAGGCAGAGTGGACAGTGAGAGAGAGAGAGAGAAAAGAGAAAGGTCTTTCTTTTCCGTTGGTTCACCCCGCAATGGCCGCTGCGGCCCACGCACTGTGGCCGGCACACTGCGCTGATCCGAAGTCAGGAGCCAGGTGCTTATCCTGGTCTCCCATGGGGTGCAGGGCCCAAGCACTTGGGCCATAGGATGTACTCTTAAAAATAGCACAAGGGTGAACATTTGAGACCCACATCCCATTTTAGCGTGCCTGGTTCGAGTCCCTGCAACTCTGCTTCAGATTCAACTTCTAAAATACTAATGCACCATTTTACGCACAATACAAGAACATTTTCTAATAGGTGACTGCCAAATCTCATTACATTTAAAAGCTCTTACAAGGGCCAAAAGCATGGTTAACAAAACAGGAAAAGATTTCATTGTGATTTTAAGAGGGGAACATGGCCACAAAATGATATTTACCCCAAATCTCAACCATCCATACCAAAAAGCAGAGAAATATAAAGGAACGAAATAATACCTGTTAAGAGTGGTTGCCTCAAACAATTAACTAATTTTGCTGGAACCTTAATTAACTGCAAAACAGGTCAAAGATTTAACAGACACTTTAAGTCTATAGATAGAAAAATAAGCATATATTATATTATAAAGATATATTATATATTATAAAGATATATAACATATTATAAAGATGTTATAAATCATTTGTCATCAGTGAGGTTTAAAACAACATATCACTCACTACACAACTATTTGAACAGGAAAGATCCAGAACTCTGACCTCACCAAGTGCTAGGGAGGAAGTGAAGCAACTCAAAGGCTCACGTATTGCTCGCAGGAATGAGAAATGTGCAGCCACTTTAGAAGGAGGTTTTGTGGTTTCTTGAAAGCTAAACCACCTCATACACTTCCACCCAGCAATCAAATTCCTTGATGATTACACAGAGGAGGTGCAAACAGGCCCATACAGAAAGCTGCCCACAAATGTTTATGGCAGCCTTATTCCTAATCGCCAAATCTTGGAAGCAACCAAGAGGTCCTGCAGTAGGTGAAACTTTGGTACATTCAGCCAAAGGAATCCTATTTGGCACAAAAAATACTGGATTATCAAGTCATGAAAACACATTGAGGAACTTAAATGCATAGTACAAAGTGAAAGAAGGTAGTGTAAAAAGTTTACCCACTGGGTGACTCCAATTATATAAGTCTAGGGAAAAAAATCAGAGTTAAGAGATTGGTGGTTGCCAGGCATTGGAGGGCAGAAGGGATGAATAAGCAGAATATGGAGGATTTTTAAAACAAGAAACTACTGTCACAGTAGATAAGTGCTCCTGAAGTTTGTCCAAACCAACAGAAAGTACAACAGCAATAGTGAATTCTAATGTGCACTATGGACTTTCCGTGGTAATGATACGTTGATGCAGGTCCACTCCATGTGTGGGGGATACTGATAACATGGTAGGTTATGTGTGTGCAGGAGTACAGGGTAGATGAGAATTCATTGTACCTTCCCCACAATTTTGCTGGGAACCAAAAAATGCTCTATAAATAAAGCCTAGGGGAAGCATTTGGCCTAATAGCTACAAAATCCACATCCCACAACCTGGGTTAAGCCCTAGCTGCAGTCCAGATTCCAGATTCCAGCTTTCTGCTAATGTACACCCAGATTGGGTTTCATCACTGCAACTCACATCGAAGACCTGGATTCAGTTCCTGGCTCCCGGTTCCGATCTTGCCATGGCTGTTCTGGGCACGTGGAGAAAGAAGCAGAGGACAGGAGCCCTGTCTTTCTCATGTGGTCCCTCTGGCTCTCAAACAATAAAATATAAACATAAATTAAAAAGTCTATTTTAAAAAGAGGTAAAATTGTGGCTGGGCTTATTTTTATTTTTTACCATACAAAGCTTCTAATGCTTTACTAATTTTCTACAATGAGTTTATTTTTATAATAAAGTTTTTTAATAACTGCTTGCTGAATACAGTCACTTAATAAAATTATCAGGAAAAATGAGTTAGAGGAATCCACAGCATTACATAGACAGGAATAACTGCTAAAAAAAAAAAAAAAACATTTTGACAAGCCATTTAACAGAGTCTGACAATTTGATTAGCAAATTTTACCAGTAAGTTAAATGTTCATTAAATAGGAATACTTTATGTACAGTACTAAAGTAAGGAAAATGGCCTAAATGATCTACTTATTGAGCTTTAAATAATTAAAGCTTCAAAAAATTGAGGCTATTTTTGAACTAGAGCTTTATTTAAAATCCTTACCCTTGAAATCTTAAGAAAATGTAAATAGCTATAGATATTGTCACTAAGCATTTAAAAATAAAGAATGATCTAAATATAGGATAGTTTTCAAAAGCTACCAAATTATGTTGTAACTGCTCATCAAGAAAGAAGTAAAATTCCACATGACCTGAACTAATGGCCACAGCTTGGAGGTACCTGGGACTACTCTTCAGACCCCAAGTTTACTGCACAATGCTGCCAGCTGGGTCACCAAATACATCCCTACCAAACCAGCCTTTGGCACTGTCCCCTTCTCTTTCTGGGTTACTGCATAGCCACTCACTGTTCCTCTGCTTTCACCATCAACACCCCTGTGCTGACCCCTAATTTAATCCCATCTCCTGCACCATCAACACCCCTGTGCTGACCCCTAATTTAATTCCATCTCCTGTCCTAGTCCCCTGCTTCCATTCTGAATTCCCACACGCACCAGTGGAGCAGTCAGTCATCTTTCCAGTTCCTGTTCTGAAGGTACCCTTCTTACTCAAGTAAAAAGGAGATCCTCATGAAAGGATCCAAGGCACAGTTCCTGTCATCTATGCAGCTTTCCTTTGGCTCCACTCTAGGCCAAGGTGAAGCTCCCCCATCCCTATTCATCCTGAAACAGCAGCACCTCTAAGAGGCATCTCTGGGTCACCCAGGTTAAACTGCAGCTCATGCAACCCCACCCCTGCGCTTGCTCCTATTGTTGTCCCAGTGCATTTAGCACCAGACAACAAACTAGTCTGTTTAGTATTTATTCTCTGCCCCCATGCCCTGCCACTAAGTAAAAGCTCAATGAGAACAGGAATTTGTTTGGCTCACTGATGTTTCCCAAGCATTTAGAATTTAACTGGCACAATGAACAAGATCCATGAACATGTGTTGAATGAATTTTTACAAAAGGCCCATTCATAGATCACAAAACTAACACAGAAGCACATTACGGTAACTCTGCCTAAAATTAAGTGTTATGCTTCTCTCTCAAGACGAGTGACACTTAATGGCTGTACTGCTACAAGTGATTATGATGATTAGATACCAGAAATCTACCTTCCTTGTTAAGAATAACATGCCCTGGTATAGCTAAAAAGGATGTCTGAAAAAAAGAGAAAGACATTCCTTCTCCAAAACCAAACTCTCAATACCCTTCAATTCCTCTTCCATTCACTATGCATATGCATTAAAAATCAGAATATCAATAGTAAATATGACATTAACAATAGTAAATATGACATTAACAATAGTAAATATGACATTAACAACTAAATAGTGGGTAGTGAAAATAGATAAAATAAAAATTCAAGAAGTCAAGATACTATTGGTAGTATCTACTGTGGCAGAATTTCTGTTCAAACCAACCATAATGAATATTCGGATATGCTTTTCTATAAAATTTTAAACTCTTTGAGACATGCTGGCTCCTGCCTCACCTTGCATAGTGTTCATCCCTTGCCAGCAAACAGTGGTTTGCAAAGCTACAGAGCAAAAAAATCCTCTGGTCCAAGCACATGGAAAACACTATGAGATCTACTCTGGATAAGGCAATCCCTTAAGAAAATCTGGAGGAACAAGATAATAAATGAGCCCAATTCCAGCTCTATGTCCATGGTTGTCTACCACAGATATGTTTGAACCACCAGAGAGCTTTGCTAAGTACCTGACCCTTAACCAACAGGGATTCTGATTTAATTAGTCTGAGGTAAGACCCAGACATCTAAAATTTTTTATTTTATTATTTTTGACAGGCAGAGTGGACAGCGAGAGAGAGAGAGACAGAGAGAAAGGTCTTCCGTTTGTGGTTGGTTCACCCCCCAATGGCCGCTGCGGCCAGCGCACGGCGCCGATCTGAAGCCAGGAGCCAGGTGCTTCTCCTGGTCTCCCATGCGGGTGCGGGGGCCCAAGCACTTGGGCCATCCTCCACTGCACTCCCGGGCCATAGCAGAGAGCTAGCCTGGAAGAGGGGCAACCGGGACAGAATCTGGTGCCCCGACCGGGATTAGAACCCGGTGTGCCGGCACCGCTAGGTGGAGGATTAGCCTATTGAGCCACGGCGCCGGCCGTCATCTATAATTTTTAAAGCCCACCAGGTGATGTGCAGCCTGAATTGAATTCTAAACATTCTCTTCTCTAAAATGTAGATTCCAAACATTCATTTTCTATGTGTCTAGAGGGCTCTCTCTTCCTGTCATGT
This sequence comes from Oryctolagus cuniculus, assembly GCF_051225735.1. Classification (NCBI taxonomy): domain Eukaryota; kingdom Metazoa; phylum Chordata; class Mammalia; order Lagomorpha; family Leporidae; genus Oryctolagus; species Oryctolagus cuniculus. The sequence goes on along the minus strand of NC_142878.1, from coordinate 96,138,654 downwards.
TGCTTTTCTTACAGAAGTCCTCCCAAGGACCCACGGCAGGAAAGCCCCAAAGTGGGGTCTGCCCTGTGATGTTAGGGAGAACTGGTGGTCAGAGAGCAAGCAGTTGGGCATGGGTGAGACCAAGAGACCACTGTTGTTACTTGAGAGGCCCTGAAGAACACCCAGCTGTTCACATCTCAGCTTTGAGTCTGTAAGACGGAGGTGTCAAAAAAGCCTCAGCGTGGTTTAAGTATTCCCCAACCCCCTAAACAACCATTATTGTGTACCAGTCCCACTTTCAGTGCTTTGAAACATTCCCTCTCAGAAGGCATGTTTTATCACTACCCCCAATTCACAGGCAAGGGAATTGAAACATAGAAAGGTAAAACTTGGCAGAACTGGAATTTAAAACCAAGGAGCTCTGGCTCCAGGGTTAGCCCAGACACTCATCATTAATATGAGAAAAACAACACAAAAAGCCCAAACACTCTCCTGCATTTACGCTACCTGTATCCTGGGGTTCAAGTCAATCTGCAAATACCACTGTCTGAAACTGTGTGCTCCTAAATCCTGGTTACTTTTTAAGGCAGAGGGGTGAATGCATCTACAGCCCACAGGCACAGACACACCTCATTCCTGAGGTTGCCGTGAAACATCGAGTTTGTTACTGCTTCCGGGCTGCCATGACCTGCATTCAGTACCGCAGCTATTCCCAGAAATTACTAAAACGCAGTACATGTATGTATTGCTCAAAAGCAGAAGAATAAACTACATCTCACATTCAATGAAAGAAGTATTCACTTCCTGTGCCCATCCATAAATATATGCTAAGCACTTACTGAGAACAACTATTCCTGCCATCAAAGAAATTCAAGTCTGACATGCAGCCTAGCAGGTAGGGTGCTGGTTGGGATGCCTGTGTCCCATGTGCTGGATGCGCCACTCCAGCTTTCTGCCAACACTAGTGACTTCCCGAGAAGGCAACAGTTTGGCTCAAGTGATAGGTGCCTGCTCCTCACACAGGAGACCCGGGTACAGTTCTCAGCTCCCAGCTTCACAACTGGCTCTTGCAAGCATTTGGGGAGGGAACCAGTGAATGGGAGCGTGTTCGCTTTGTGTCCCTCTCTGCTTCTCAAGTACAAATTTTAAAAAGAACTTCCTTCAGTGAGGGAAACAGACGTGGGGCCCTGCCAGCGCATTCCAAGGCTCTTTCAAAACCAAGACTCTAGGTGTTAAGAAAGATAAAGCACAGAATGTGCTGAAGAATCAGGAGAAGACCGTCAGAATCAGAGAGAGCTAAGTAAGCTGCAATCTCGAGAAACGAGAAGGTCAGAGGGATAAGAGCAATGGTTATTTCAATACGGAGCACACTGAGATTGCGAGCCTGAGGGACAAGGAAGTCAACAGCCAGACCTCTACCTCAATCTGAAACTCCTAAGAGTGTGTGGCCATGAAAATATGCATTTTAAAAACACCAGCTTCCAGATGGCAATTTATGTGATGGACGCATCTGAGAGTGCTACATAACAATGTGAGGAATTAGACAAAGACCATAGACAGTACCCCAAGAGTGCCTGGTAAGAGAAAAAGAAGCCAGATGAGTAGGGGACACCCTGAAAGAAAGGAAGTAGAAACCTATTGCATCAAGAAAGTCAAGGGTAGAGAGATTTCCACGAGTGTCAAGAGTGTCTAATGCCATTAGGAATCAAGGGGGATTAGGGCTGAGACAGGTTCACTGATCGCAGCAACAGTGACCCTTAAGTAAGGCTGGTGAGGACAAATGCAAGGGAGCTGCTGCTGGGTGAAGTCAAGACTGAAGCAGGGTGAAGATTAAGCATCAGCAGGTCTAGAGGTGGCTGTTTAAGACTAGGGGAGATTAAGGCACACTGAAATGCACACTGGAGACAGCGAAGGAGCGACTGAACAAAGATTAACTGCAGGCTAACGTATTCAGCCAGCACTTACTAAGTACTTACTATGCATCAGAATTTGTTCTAGATATGGAAATATGACAAGGTAGGGAGAGATATGGGAATATGGCATGGCAGGGGGAAGTCATTGCATTAACAAAGGAAACAACAAACAATAGCAACAAAGAAGGCGTGGCCAGTCAGTGTGGAGTAACTAGCACTAGACCAGCCTTCCTGCAGTAAACAAAGGAAAAACAAAAGAAAACAGGAGAAACAAGTGTTTTCTGTCACTACACTGGCATCCCTAAGCACCAAGCATACCATGGAAGACAGGCTACATAATTTTGTCAGATGAGGAGAAGTCAGGGGAATTTGCACGAAAAACGCAAAAAGGAAAGGCTTTTAAGGCTGAAGTTCAGAAATCTGCATATGCACCTCCTGGACTCTAAATGCCAAGCTGTATATGACTGCCATGACACTGCATGAGCAACTGCTAGAGCACACAGGGCTGGAAGGCATCAGAGCCCCATGGACAGTTCAGTCCATGCCTGTGCATTCAGCAGAAACCATGGAAGCCCACATGCTGGCATTAGAGTTAAATAAACCCAGCAAGGAAGACTACTATTCACAACACAAGAACAAAAAACCTCAAAGCCAGGCTTGATCATTGCAGGTTGATGTGTAATGTAGTTTGCTGCAAGAATATACTTTTTAAAGGAAAATGCATGCTCAACCAGGAGAAAAAGCAAACCATGTAAAGAGATGCAGCAATCAAAGAGAAAATGGAATACTCAGGGCTTCCAGTGAACTTTCACATATTAACTATGCGCACAGATAGACATTAGAGGATTTGAAGAGCCTCAAGGACAGTGGATCTACATGAAAACATACAAAATAGAACAAACACCTAGAGTTAAAAGCACCTGAAATGAAATAAAAGATTGGTGAGTTTGAAGTCAGGGGAATAGAAACGATACCAACTGAACCATGGCTGCAGTTGGTGGGGAGGAGCTGAAACAGTCTCAGTAAACAAGGCCAACAACAAGCAACACAACACACAAGTCATCAAAGGCACAGAAGGAGGTATTGAAGATACACTATTTAAAATTTGCCAAATTACTTAAAAAATAACAACTCGAATATAAATGAGGGAGGGTGGGTAGAGAGAAAATCAACAAATTTCAAACAGAATTTTTAAAAAAGACACACAATAATGAAATACCTGAAAACCAGTGATAAATAGAAATTCTTACAGAGCAGTGGGTAGGAGCCAGGGGGAAGAAAAAAAATATACACAGGGAAGACACAAGAGTTACTGTTAACTTTTCATGAGAAAGAATACAAACCAGAAGCTGGTGGAAGAACATCTTCACATTCAGAATAAAAACTAAACTGTTTTTCTGGTAGTCTACATGCAATGAAAAAGTCATTCAAAATGGAACCAAAATTTTTAAAACCAAACAAAAGAGAGTTTGTGTTCAGAAGACTTCAACTTCACAAAGAAAAAAGCTAGAAAGAGAAAAATGGAAAATGTTATCAGGTGAAAACATGGTGAAAAAGATTAAAGAGCACTGTACATCGTGAATTTAGGAAAATATATAAATTTAACTGGATTTGTGCTTTTAAGCTTTTTAAAAGATAACTGAAAGCTAAAAGCAAAATTAAAAATGTAGAGATTGGGACAGTGCTGTAGCATAGCAGGTTAAGACCCCAGTCTGCAGTGCCAGCATCTCATATGTGTGCTGGTTCAAATCCCAGCTGTTCCACTTCTGATCCAGCTCTCTGCTATGGCATGGGAAAGCAGTAGAGGATGGCCCAAGTCTGTGGGCCTCTGCGCCCACGTGGGAGACCCAGAAGAAGCTCCTGGCTCCTGGCTTCGGATCAGCACAGCTCCAGCCACTGCAGCCATTTGGGGAGTGAACTAGCTGATGGAAGACCTCTCTCTCTCTGCCTCTGCCTCTCTGTAGCTCTGTCTTGCAAATAAATAAATAAGCCTTTTTAAAAAATGTAGAGATTACTATATCCATATAACTATAAAACATAAGACAGTAATAGAATGAGGAGAAAGACTGAAATGAATATACACTGCTTAAAGCATCTTTTACAAAAAGATTTAAAAGCTACATAACAGTAAATTACAGATAAAAATTGTAAACTCTAGAGCAACCAGCAAAAAATTAAAAAGATGTGGTTAATAAGTGAAAACGATATAGCAGATTATACGAAAAACTCAAAATGCAAAAGAAAAATAATTTCTACTTCATTGTGATCAGGTACATACAACCTACATTTTTAAAGGAAAATTATTTTAATAGTTACATGGACTTACCATGTATAAAGACAAAAATGGGCTTTATCATTGCTTGAAATTTTATTTATTTTGATTGTTCACTGATTGTGTGTCCCATCACAACAAACGTTGCATGAGAAAAAAACTTTTCTTGTAAAATTTTATTCTATGTTTATTACTGTAACTCCTAATGCCTAGAAAAATACAAGGCACATAGAAATAAATTAAATGAATAAACTGATCTTTTTTAAAAAATGTTTTTTGCTAAGACTAATCCTTGAGAACAGATGAATGTTAAGTAACTGCTTCAATTTTATTTATTTATTTTTTTGACAGGCAGAGTTAGACAGAGAGAGAGAGAGAGAAAGGTCTTCCTTTTCCATTGGTTCACCCCCGAAGTGGCTGCTATGGCTGGCATGCTGCGCTGATCTGAAGCAAGGAGCCAGGTGCTTCCTCCTGGTCTCCCATGCAGGTGCAGGGCCCAAGCACTTGGGCCATCCTCCACTGCCTTCCCAGGCCACAGCAGAGAGCTGGACTGGAAGAGGGGCAACCAGGACAGAATCCAGCGCCCCGATCGGGACTAGAACCCGGGTGCCAACGCCACAGAAGGACCGATTAGCCTATTGAGCCGTGGCGTCGGCCTCCCATTTTATTTTTTAAAGGCAGTACAATCCACTTCCCAATCAAAATCCTATCTGGAAATGGAATCTATATAGAAGTTCAAAGAAGGCCCCTGAATACCCAAGGCAGCCCTGAAGATATCTCTATGAAATACAAAGCTCAATTCAAAAACTCTTGCTTTCTGTCATTTTACTGACCACTATGAAATACCTTGGTTTTAAAAACAGTTCCATTAAGTTGTCACATACCATGACATTTACCCATTGAAGTGTTCAAATCAACAGACTGTCGAATTCAAAAGCTGTCACTAACACAATTTTAGAAAATTACACCAACCCAAAGAAAAACTTCATATCCATTACCAGTTAATCCCCATTTCCAACCCCAGCTCCAGTCCTATGCAACTATTCATCTTTCTCTTCATATAAATTTGAAGAATTTTTCTTATACAAGGAATCATACAATATATGATTTTTGTGTCTGGCCTCTTTTAATTGGCATAATGTGTTCAACATTCTCCCATGTGATAGCATGTATAAGTATTTTGTCCACTTTTGTTGCCAAGCAGTATTCAAGTATATGGATATATCATATTTTATTTATCCATTCATCAATAGACATTTGGGTTACTTGTACTTTTTGATGAATAATACTGCTAGAAACATCTGTGTACCAGCTTTTACATAGCAATGCTTTCATATTTCTTGGGACATATGGTAACTGTATCTTTAATATTTAAAGGAACTACCAAACTGTTTTCCAAAGTACTTGTACTTAATTCCCATAAGCAAAGCTTGAGTTTTTTTTTTTAATTTCTTTGTTGACTATGTTTTTAATGTAATATCTAAGAAACCATTACCTAACCAAGGATCAGGAAAACTTACTTTGCTACTTGCCTCTAAGAGTTTATAGCTCTAGCTATAATGTGATTTGAGTTAATTTTTGTGCTTGGTGCGAGGCAGAGGTCTAAACATTCTTTGAATATATAGTTGCTCAAACAAAAAAACATTAACATGTCTTTTATTTCCTGATTTCACAGTCCTAGTACACTTGTTGAAAATCTGTTGACTGTGAAAGTACATTTCTGGACTCTCAATTCTATTCCACTGATGTGTAGACCTTTATGCTAACGCCTGTTGTCTCCATCACTGTAGTTCTGGAGTATCATTAAAATTGCTAAGTGTCAGTCCTCCCATTCTGACCTTCTTTTTCATTGTAGTTTGGTAACTCTGGCTCCCTAATACTACTGTGTGATTTTAGGATCAGCTTGTGAAAATCTACAATGACAACAACAACAAAAATCCAGCAAGATCTTTGATAAAGTGTGCTTAATCTGTAGATTAATGTGGGGCTTAATACAGTTTTAACAATATGAAACCTTCTGATCTATAAACATGTCACATCTTTCCATGGATTTAGATCTCTCATTTTTTCAAAAAACATTGTTGTTTTCAATACTACTCTTGTGCGCTTTATTTAAAAAATTGTTTTAAAGTATGTTTTAATGCTATTGTGAATACAGCTGATTTTTTAAAAAGATTTATTTATTTGAAAAGTAGAATCAGAGTCAGAGTTAGAGAAAGACAGAGAGACAGAGAAGAATCTTCCATATGCTGGTCCACTCCTCGAATGACCACTATGGCCAGGGATGGGCAGGTCAAAGCTAGGAGCCTGGAATTCAATCAGTCTCCCATGTGAGTGGCAGGAACCTAAGCACTTGGGTCATCTTTCGCTGTTTTCCCAGGCACATTAGCAGATAGCTGCATCAGAAGTGGAGCAGCCAGAACTTGAACGGATGCCATGATATGTGGTACCAGCAACGTAGGCAGCACTTTAATCCTCTGTACCATAAACCCGGTCTCTGAGGTTGTTTTATTAATTTCTGGACTTCTTGCCACTACAAACTACACTTGAGAAGACTCAACCATCCTTGGATGAAAATGAATATGTAAAGATTACAGATATCATAAATCAAATAATCTAATTTTTTTCTGAAATACTGTGACTGGAATTCCTGAGTCTTTTTTTTTTAAGGAGAGAGAGAAAGAGAGATATCTTCCATCCACCGGTTCACTCCACAAATGGCAGTGATAGAAGGAGCTGGGCCAGGCAGAAGGCAGAAGTCAGGAGCTTTTTCTGAGTCTCCCACATGGGTGCAGAGGCCCAAGACTTGGGACCATCTTCTGCTGCTAATCTAGATGCATTAGCAGGGAACTGGATCTGAAGTAGAGCAGCCAGGTCTCAAACCAGCACCCATATGGGATGCCAGTACTACAAGTGAAGGCTTAACTTTCTATGGACAGCACCAGTCCCTGAAATTCCTGAGTCTTAATGAACATTTTCTTATTCCTTCTTTTTCCCTGGTGCTGATAAATTCTTGCAAATTTTGTAATTATGCATAATTTGAAATTTTGTGTTAATACTCAGTTGCCATTTGCAGGAGGACAAGATTGCAACATGCATACCAATAACACATGTAATTTTAATTAAAAGAAATCAAATATTAGATAATACAATGGCATCATTAGCTAGTCCACTGTGTTGAAGATAATATATAATATTAATGGTAACATCATCTATTTAGGTAATCTAAGCAGAACAAAATATTTTACAACCAGTTCATTAATTCCCTACAATATCAAAATGATTTGGTTGTATCAGGACTATCACCCTCATCTCAGTTTTATAGCCAGAAGTACGTGACAGAACAAGTAAACAATTTGTTCAAGGTCATCCAGCAGAGCAAAAGCCAGTTTCTTATTTTTTTCATTTGACCAGAAATATACAGTTCTGAAAATACACGTGAAGTTTTGTGTACGTACTCGTGCTTTAAATGCACCACAGGTGCTACTAACAAGAAGCCATCTTGGGGCCAGCACTGTGGTGTATCAGGTAAAGCCACTGCCTGCAGTGCTGGAATCCCATGTGGGTGCCAGTTCGAATTCTGGCTGCTCTACTTCCAATCCAGCTCTCTGCTATGGCCTGAGAAAGCAGCAGAAGATGGCCCAAGTCCTCGGGCCCCTGAACCCACATGGGAGACCCGGAAGAAGCTCATGGCTCTGGATCGGCACAAGCTACATCCATTGCGGCCATCTGGGGAGTGAACCAGTGGGTACAAGACCTCTCGTAACTCTGCCTTTCAAATAAATAAATCTTTAAAAAAAATGTAATGGAAGAAGTATAGAATAAAAGTCAGGTAGGAATGAGGCTTTCTTAAGGACACTGTTTAATGGGCTACATACACAGCTTTGCTATAGCAATCCCACATTTAGAAATCTGTAGCACATATACAGCAGCACCAGCTGCTGGAATAGCAAAATACTGGACATAACCCATGCAACTGGGCTCAATAAACCATGGTATATCCATACAACAGGATATGACCGGGGTGGGGGGGAGGCATTCCCTATGTACAAATTGGAGAGATTTCCATACTATATTGTTAAGGGGGGGGGGACAGGCACAGAAAACTTTGTGCTTGAAATGCTACCATTTATATAAGACTAGGGAAAATTAAAATATGTGTATTGACAAAAAGAATACATGAATAAACAAGAAACAGAATGGGAGAAACTATTTTTAAAATCATGCACCTGATAATGGTTTAGTGCCCAGACTGTATAAAAAACTGCTACAACTCCACAACAAAGACAACGCAATACAAATAGGCAAATGACTTGAACAGGCATTTCTTTAAAGATGATATTCAAATGGCCAGCAACCATATGGAAAGATTATCATCACTAAATATTAGAGGGAAAGATGGGGCATACATTTGGAATATCAGTTGAGAAGCCACTCATTATACCCTCATCCCATATGGGAGTGATGGTTTTTTTGTTTTTTGTTTTTGCCAGGCAGAGTTAGACAGTGAAAGAGAGAGAGACAGAGTTATAGACGGTGAGAGAGACAGAAAGGTCTTCCTTCCATTGGTTCACTCCCCTAATGGCCGCTACGGCCGGTGCTACGCTGATCCGGAGCCAGGAGCCGGGTACTTCTTCCTGGTCTCCCATGTGGCTGCAGGGACCCAAGCACTTGGGCCATCCTCTGCTGCCCTCCTGGGCCACAGCAGAGAGCTGGACTGAAAGAGAAGCAACCAGGACTAGTACCCAGCGCCCCAACCAGGACTAGAACCCGGGGTGCCGGCACCGCAGTTGGAGGATTAGCCAAGTGAGCCACGACCCAGCCAGTGATGGGTTTCAGTACTGGCTATGCTCCCCCATTTTAGCTTCCTGCTATCGTGCATCCTGGGAGGCAGGAGATGGCTTAAATAGTTGGGTACCTGCCACCTATGTAGGAGACCTGGATTGAGTTCCTAGTTTCCAGGCATTTGGGGAAATGAATTAGCAGATTGGTATCTTTCTCTCAAATATTTTTTGAATTAGGTAAAAATCAAAACCAGAATGATATTACATTTCACATCTATTAGGTTAACTACAATAAAAGAAGAAATAACATCAATGTTTGCAACAATACAAAGACACTGGAATTCTCACATATTGACAATGGGAATATAAAATGGTTCGGCCACTCTGGAAAGCAGTTTGGCCATTACTCCAAAATTTAAACTAAAAAGTACTATAAAATCCAACAATTTTGCTCTTAAGTATTTACCCAAAAGCATTTGAATCAGAAACTCAAATACATTAACATGAACGTTCATGGAAGCACGACTCAAAACCACCAAAGGGTGGAAACAATGCAAATGCCCATCAATGTAGGACTCAAGAGATAAACTGTGGCAAACTCACCATAATGGAATACTACTCAACCACAAAAATGAGGAAGTACTGACACATGCTACAACATGAATCAAGACGCCAGGACGAAGAAGCTAGACACCAAAGGTCCTGTATTGTTCCATTTCTGTGCAATCTCAGAATAGGCAAAGCTATACAAACACAATAGATTAAGGGTTCTCAAGGACTGAAGGGAGGGAAGAATGAGGAATGACTACTTAATGGGTATGGGGTTTCCTATGGGGGTGATGAGTGTATTCTGGAACTAGACAGAGGTAGTGAGAGCACAACATTGTGACCATATCAAATGTCACTTCATTATTCACCTCAGGACGGATAATTCTATGCTATATGAATTGTACCCCAACAAAACAATTCTTAAAAGAAGCAAGCTAATAAAAATGGTAACCTGTAAGGGGAAGAGACAAGTGGGCTGGAGGGGCAAGGATGTATGCAAGACTTCCGAGCACATTTTCCTACACAGTTCAGCCTTTGAGTTCTGCAAATGTGTGTATAAAATACTCAAAGAATTAAAAAAATAAATTTATTAGTGGGAATGTAGTTTTTTAAGTAACTTTCCCTTTCTCTTATGAAGAATGTTTCTTTGGAAAGTAACCCCAGTTATTTTAAGATCCTTACAACATCTTTAACTATTTAGAAAAGAAGCATGGTTTGTCATTCATGTAGCCTGCCAGTCTATCATCACACTGATTCAGCATCAATCAGTTGTGTGCCTTGAGTTACTCTCAGGACGTCAAGACAGGTTCTGATACCTTCTCATGTTCCTCGGCTCAGCCCCCACAGCCAGCGGTAGCAGGACAGGCCAAAGAACACGGCTCAAAGGCTGACCACCCACAACTGTGTCCTTAGTACTGCACTGGAAGAAACATACATGCTCTGAAGAAATCAGCTCAAATTAAATGACCCAAGAAAATCAAAGATGACTTTCTAATTCCTTTTACTTTGATTTTGAGGCTTCGAAACAATTTGACAAAAAATTCCATAGTACCATCTTGCCTCCAAGTTTTTTAAAGTCTTTGGGGGTTCTAGAAAGATATTTTCTTTCACATACAATTAATACACTTATTAGTTTTCATTTCAAGAGCCTTCAGTAGATAAGCTCTGAAATATCTTAAAATTTTAGAACTAAGAGATATCATGAAATACTATGCTATATTATGAAGAGTTAAATTTCGGAAAAAAATACACCAACTTCAAGAGCTTTGTGCTTGTCTCTGTCAAAGTCTATGGGCAACATTCAATTTTTATAGAGTACAAAGTTTAAATTAAGACTGCTTGGTCTTCCTTTTTTTTTAAAAAAACACACTTTCCCTGACAGTATCAATGTACTAGCTTCTCTAATTCTTAAGTTCCAACAAAAATAACTACCTTCAACTTTTTTGGATAAACAGTATAAGGCTTGCTTGCTTTCTGATAAAAATCCTGGAGCCAGGAGCTTCTTCTGGGTCTCCTACATGGGTACAGGGGTCCAAGTACTTGAGCCATCTTCTGCTGCTTTCTCAGTTAGCAGGGAGCTGGATGGGAAGTGGAGCAGCCAGGACTGGAACCATAGGTAGTACTTTTTACCTGCTATGCCACAATGCTGGCCTCAATTTGCTTTCATTCTAGAAGCAGTGTAAGACAGATGACAGTTTTTGTTTGTTTTTGTTTTTGTTTTTGTTTTTTAAGAAAAATGACAAGCCCCATACCTCAAGTAGGACTTTTTCTGGCCATATTTAATATTACTAAAACAGAACAAGAACAACTGCTTAAAATACAGAAGTTCTTTGGCTAAAATCTCAAAGATCATACTTTGATTCAGAAATCTTTACTTATTTGTAAAGAACAAAAATCAGTCTGAATGTTTCATCTATTTTTAGGGATGTTAGCCCTATTTTTAGGGATTTGGAGGGGTTGAAATCAATGTAAAATAAGGCTAATGCTAAATAGCAATTTATAATAACATGAGTTCTTATTCAAAAAATAAATGCACTCTACTTGTAGCTTTCTCCAGAGTCCAAGGTGTATATAAAAAGAAAACTTGTAAACAAAGGACAGGAGAAATAGCAAAAAAATCTAACTTCAGAGAAGAGCAAAGATGTCTGGAAACTGGAGTCTCTCATAGGCCTAATTACTGGAGTGCCTGTGTTGGGAGGGAGAAGAGTGGCTGTGAGCACGAGGCTGGAGTTTCTGAAGCCCATGTGGGCATCTGTGGGCATCTTCCACCACTTCTGGGCAATTCTATTAGGCAAAATCGAACTTGTTCTTTCTCGCTCAGAAAAGACAGCTTGTCTTGGTACCAGGGCATCTCTTTAAATGTTCAAATTTTAAGAAACGCATAGGCAAAAACAAAGGATCAAGAGTGGGCTAACCTTGAACAAACAGAAGAAGAAAACAGATTTTCAATATAAACAAGAAACCAGAACAATCAAATTGAAATCCTCCAACAGGACACTGCAAATGTGTTTCAAGTGCTACATTTCCTCCACTGACTGCAACTGAATGGCAGAAAGGGCATTAGAATCAGCAGTCAACAGACTAACACTAGATGCCTTTGGGAGTGGGTAACAGACCCTTCTCCATCACTGCAGCAGACAATGACAGAAACTCAAAATGGACAAAAATACTATCAAACACACAAAGATAGGTCATCCAAGTAGTGAAAACCCATCAGGCCAAGATGCCAGAGAACACACTCCACAGGATTCAAAATCACCTCTAAAATCTAAGCCACCAGCTGGTGGGTGTGGATAGATCACACTGATGACAATCAAATCCAGACATTCTCACAGGCACTCAGCCACTACAGGGTCCTCCACAAACCATTCTGGGAGCAGCGGTCTCATCTCCTTCAAGCACAACACCTGGCAGACCCCTGTCAAGAAAGACCCATCCCTCCCCTGTGAAGACCCTTCTCTGAAGAAAGGTGGGGGGTTGCCCATGGCTAGACTGCTTGCACTCTGATTAACAACACCCAAGCAGCTAGGGAGGTAGCTCTTGTGTTTCATACACCACAAATTTCTGTTTTTCACACATACACACACATACTATACTATGCTTACCAGTTCCTGGGAGGCCCCAAAGCCTGACTTATCACACCAATTTGTATTCAACAATGGGCTGCTGATTCTCCACCCCACTTCATGACTGGCCCCTGTGGATCTGTCTCAGGGGCTACGCCAAAGAGGCCTACACTGTCGAAGGACTTCTGTGGCATCTCAGCCCCACATTTTTCACTTGGTGCTAGATGGCATCTATGTCAAAATCTCTATTCTATCCCAGCTGAACTCCCAATCACAGAAAGAATCATACTGTCTAGTGACTTGAATAAATTTGATTGCCAATACTAAATTTACTCTAGAGCCTCATCAACAGAACTATTCCTTCTCTGCTTTGTTTTTTAACTAAACCACCTAATGCAATGGCAGGGCTGAAACAGTAGGTCAGTAAAGTCACCAACAAGCCCAAAACACTCCAAAAAGTCAAAGAAATATCCAACATTTGTTGGAGAAAGTGCCAGAAGGCTAGAGGAAGAGACTATCAACAAAAGACTAGAAGAAAAGGACAACCAACACAGTTAAAAGGTCATGAAACAAGTAACAAAGAATGACTCCTGTGTATTCTATTTGAGATGAGGAAGGAGAAATATATTAGGGGTTCATCTGATCTGATAAATTAATGACTACAATAATGGTTATGATTTATTAAGCAAGACACAGTGCTAAGTGTTCTACATACATTATGTCTTCTAATCCTTAGAAAAACCTTGTGAAAGAGAATAACTTTGTCTTATAAATGAGCACCTGAAACACACACAGATTACATAACTTGCTCAAGGTCACACAGTTCATGAATGGCAGAGTCAGAATCTGAATTCAGCTCTAAGACTCATGACACCACACTACAGTACATGACTTAAAACCTGACTTAAACCACAGTTTCTATGTGCATAGGGTTTTTAAGATTTATTTATTTACTTGAAAGGCAGAGAGAGGCAGAGGCAGAGGCAGAGAGAGAGAGAGAGAGAGAGAGAGAAAGAGAGAATAAGTCTTCCATCTGCTCATTCACTCCCCAGATGGTAGCAACGGCAGAAGCCGGCAGCTTCTTCTGGATCTCGCACGCAGGTGCAGGGACCCAAGCACTGGACCATCTTCTCCTGCTTTTCCAGGCCATAGCAGAGAGCTGGATCAGAAGTGGAGCAGCCGGGACTCGAAACGACACCCATATGGGTTGCCGGCACTGCAGGCAGCAGCTTTTCCCACTATGCTACAGTGCCAGCCCCTGTACATAGGTTAACAAGGTATCAGTATGTGCTAATATGAAGTAACGTCTGAGATACAGTAAGTCAAAACAGGTTAAGTGTGCTCCAGTCAGCCCCTCTAGTACACTACCAGGTGTATAAGACAAAGGACTGGAGGGAATACACATAGAATAACCAACATTTCCGAGACTGGAACAGTGGCAGCCTTAAATAAAGGCAACTGTGGATTTGAGAATCCAGAAAGTACACACTTTTACTACTGCCTTTTGCTATGGTAAGAATTTAACCAACTCATGTCATTTTCCATAAATAAATACATAATAAAATAACTGCTAAAACCAAGATCCTGTAATGAAAAGATACTTTGGCAGCCTCTGCTCACAAAATCTGAACAATCTAAAGAACAAAGGAATGCCCATTTTAATCCAGCATCCTTTTTAGACGTCTTCATCATCAACATTGCTCACATCCTAAGTATGGACCAAACCAGCTTCTACCCATGGAAAGGAAAAGGCTGTTCCTATGACCCCAGAGAAGACATTGCAGAAACCTAGACAGAGGCGTGGAAAGAAGAAAGGCCACAGAGAAGAATGGGCAGAGGACAGACCCAGGGGAATATGGTCACTGAACAAAGCTAAAAAGATGAAGCATGGAACCATCTAAGCAAGGTTAGGACATGGAATTTTCCAGATGCAAACAAAACCCCTAACACTTGAAAACTAATTTCATCTGTTGAAATGAATAATACTCTTGAAGAGGGGTGGGAATTTGGGAGGGAGGGAGGGTGGAGGGAAGAATCATTATGTTACTAAATTTGTACTTATGAAATGCATGAAGTTTACATATGTTAAAGAAAGAAGTTGCTGTGAAAACAAATCAGCATTTTTCTACTTACCTTTACTTTTAGAACTGCTGTAATTTTATGTTCATTCAAAATTGTTGGCAATGCTTATTAGTGCCCTCCCCACCCATTTTCAAAAGGTCTGAATACTATTTGCTTAAAGAGCAGAAACTCTGGACAGTTTAAGCATAAAGAGGGAATTCACTGGAAAACAAATTGGAGTAAAAACCTAACATCCAAACCTCAGTATAGACATGAACCAGACCAGCTCCAGGCTATAGGGATTTGTAGAGCTCCACAGAAACAAGGCAGGTCATGATGGACAGAGAGATGGCCAGTGGGTTCCCGAAACTGGTATATTGTAGCGAGTCAGGTGCCACCCAGTAGTTGCCTACTACACTACAGCATTCACAAAAAATGCTCTAATTTACATTTGTACAATTAAAAAACTCAAATACTCTACATACTAAATTCATGGACATTTAAATTCACAAATTTTCACTTACAACCACATGCTTCAAATATTATTGTGCATACCACCATAAAAAAAAGTCAATGTGCTACATAGATTCCATATCAGAGTTGTTATTGGAAGAATCTTACAGTAGAATCATAAAGATTAAACAGCACTAACCAGAAATCAATGGTACAAATATGTTTATCAATTCATCTTTCAAAGGAATTTTTTGTTCTTACAATGAGCCTGTAACTTAAGAAACAGCATGCCATGCCTTTTTCAAATACATGAACAAAATAAGGCCCCAAACAATAATTTAAGTTCAAACAGAATTTAATTTAAGCTCAAATAGAAAACAAGCACTGAAATCCAATGTCCACTCACATGCTCTCAGGATGAACCAATTAACTCTTTAATTCCCCATTCCTCCTAAAATCCACTAACACCACATTGCACTCAATTTTAATTGCTTTCATAATTTAAAAAGGTTACAAATGCTTGCCGTTTGAAGCAGACTATTGAAAAAGAAAAGAAAATATTCCTCCCCCTCTACAACACAGAGATAACTGTGTCAAGCAGGCTGCCCTACTCCTTCAACCATACTCATTACACTATAAAAAGCCAAGTAATTTCTTACTTGCTGTTTACCTAATGTTATATCCCCATTACTTTGTTTTTCTGAGATTTTACATCATTTCTTCTGTAAAAAGCAACAGATGCTCAAAGAAGATCAGAAAACAGAGACAAATAAAAGGAAAGACCCACAATCCTACTCACCAAGAGGCAACTGCCATCTCAGTGTTCTGGCTCCAGATCCTTTTCCACTTGTACAGAGGGCACTTCAAAAGTTCATGAAAAATCAAGTTTAAAAGATGAGCTCTTGGCCGGTGCCGTGGCTCACAAGGCTAATCCTCTGCCTTGCGGCGCCGGCACCCCGGGTTCTAGTCCCAGTCGGGGTGCCGGATTCTGTCCCGGTTGCCCCTCTTCCAGGCCAGCTCTCTGCTGTGGCCCGGGAGTGCAGTGGAGGATGGCCCAAGTGCTTGGGCCCTGCACCCACATGGGAGACCAGGAAAAGCACCTGGCTCCTGCCATCAGATCAGCGCGGTGCACTGGCCGCAGCAGCCATTTTGGGGTGAACCAACGGTAAAGGAAGACCTTTCTCTCTGTCTCTCTCTCTCACTGTCCACTCTGCCTGTCAATAATAATTAAAAAAAAAAAAGATGAGCTCTTTCATACAAAGAAAATGAGAAATCCATGCAGTTTTTTCATAATATACATTTTCCATGAACATCTCCAAGACCTCTCATATATGCTGAACACTTTTCATGTCAACTGGAGCCACTCTACAGCACCCTTCCTAAAACCTACACAGTACTGTAGTCCTCATACATGCTATATGATCCACTAAAAAAGCAGCCAGAAAGATTCAGATCCTCTTCATTTTGGCCAGGATCACCTGGTGTTGACTGGAACACAAGAGACAGAGGACTCAAGCCAACCCTGCCTATACCATAAAAGCAAAATCACAGAGCAGGTTAGGTCGCCCAATGTGTCCTCACTAACTGATTTGTGTCGCTCCCCCTCTTCGTGGAGGAACGACACAGGACCCTGCGCTGTTCTTTCGTCTGCTCGGCCCTCCCCGGGTTTGCTGCTGGTTCTTCCCGCGTTGGCTACCGTCCCTTCCACCTCTGTGGAAGGGCGGTTCCCCCTGCCACTTTTCCCCACTTCCACGGGGGAGCGGCACACCGCCGGCCGGCTCTCTCGGGGGCTGCTCAGGTGTTCCTTCAGATGTTCCTGGTGCATGTTGTCTCTCTCCTCCTTTATAGTCCTCTTCCGCCAATCCCAACTCTGCTACCCACACGCCGAGTACGCTGCTCTCCTCCAATCAAGAGCAGGTCCTGCTGTTTATTGGTTGAACTGGAGGCAGCTGTGTAGAAGCTGTTTCCTCCTCTCCCAGTGCCATATTGTGGGAGAGCAGATGCATAGAATAAGTCTTAATTCCAGTAACAGTATAGTCCGAGTTGCTCCCCACAATTTGGGATAATTTATTCACATGCCAAATGAGGTTGGCATTGTTTTTTAAAAATCTCTTTTGTTGCCAAGGGTATCTAAAATGAAACTCAGTTTATTCATCCAAGAAACAAAAACTTTGAAGGCCAAGTACTTGTGAATTTTTTCCTAAGTTTTAGTCACAGCTAATAAATGCTAAATTTTTTATTTGCTGTGAAGAATTGATCTACATTAGAGGCATTTTACAACTTGTTTCATGCTTCTGGTTGCACAGAAAACAGCAGTTAGAAATGTAGACAATTTTTGACGAACTGTAATCCTCCACATTAGATATAAGTAACTTTCAAAGTTAAGGAGTTGTTGGTGAGCAACCATCAGCCAACTAAATATCAAGTTACCTCATCAACGAAAATGACTGCATTCTCAACTGTCCTTAACTCTCAAGCACTAAGGTTATCTTAACCATGTACTTTTTTCCATGTATATGCTTCTTTGAATTGTTGCTAAAAATACCTTATCCTTTTGGCATTTAAAGTAGCTGAAAGCCAAGAAGACCCAAGTTTTGTCTTCCCCTATCCATGGCAGCAAAACCCCAGTTCAGAATGTAACTTGAAATTCACTGCCTAACCATGGAGGTCTTGATGTTTGGCACCTGTTCAGCAAGAATCCTATTATTCTATAAGCACCAAGTTCAAGTCCTCTGGCTCAGTCTTTCTTCCTCTTACATCTCTGTTCTCCGAATCGCCGCACCTCAAGCAGGGCCTGCTACTTCTACCCCTATTCATGTCCCAAAAGCTGACCTCTCAGACTCTCTGTGGCTTAAAGCTTCCGCCTCACCTCAACCCCTCCACCAGCCACGGTGAACTGCACTGCAGTATCTTAGTATCAGTGCACTTCTGCCCTAATCAAATGTAAGCTCCATGAAGTAACAAACAATTTTATTAGCATTATGCCTTTACTGCCTTACACATCTTACTCGCTAAAGCAAACTGAATTACCTATACTCTCCTTAATTGACAAAAACCACACTTATCATGTATACTATGTTGTTTTGAAATAAATATACACTGCAGAATGGCTAAAGTCAATTACAATGCCCAGTAGTTCACAAACTTTTTGTAGCAACAACAGTTAGAATCTACCATCAGCAAATTACAAGAATAAAATACACTGTCATTTCCTAGAGTCACCTGCCAATGCAGACAATCCACTGTCCTCAGGTGCTTGTTTCCTAGTGTTCCACCTATGCTGTGTCTAGGCTTGAATTTGTTTTAATCCAGCTTGATTTCACTATGCTTCTGGACCCTAAGAACTCGGGCCTTGCAATGAAAATGAAAGATTTCTCAACCATTTATCTTTTTTTTTTCTTTTTTTTGACAGGCAGAGTGGACAGTGAGAGAGAGAGACAAAGAGAAAGGCCTTCCTTTTGCCATTGGTTCACCCTCCAATGGCTGCCGCGGCCGGCGTACCGCGCTGATCTGATGGCAGGAGCCAGGTGCTTATCCTGGTCTCCCATGGGGTGCAGGGCCCAAGCACTTGGGCCATCCTCCACTGCACTCCTGGGCCACAGCAGAGAGCTGGCCTGGAAGAGGGGCAACTGGGACAGAATCCTGCGCCCCGACTGGGACTAGAACCCGGGGTGCCGGCGCCGCAAGGCAGAGGATTAGCCTAGTGAGCCGCGGCGCTGGCCCATTTATCTTCTAATAGTTCCTCCCCTACTCCCTATTTCTGGAAATTCACAGAAGGCAATACTGAACCTCTCATTCTCAAGTTCATGAGTTTTAACTTCTCATTTTCCATTCTTTATTCCTCAGTACTGTATTCTAAGCAGTTTGATCCAATCTCCTTTAAAATCAATAGCTTTCTCTTCAATTATATCTACAACTATTTAACCTGCCCATTGAGGTTACTTTTTAAAATTTAATGACTATAATTTCCATTTCTAAAAATTCAATTTGGTTCTTTTCTGTGTTCTTTTTCTCATCTGCAATCTGCAATCTTTCACTGGGGTCTTACCTCTTATCTCCAATCATTTTAAATAAATAATCTCTTTCATATGTCCTATCATCTACCTACTGAAGTACTAATTATCTTATTGATAATCTGCTCTCTTTCATAGTAATTCATTTCATTGTGTGGCTGGACAGCTGTGTATTGTAAGCTCATCTTTGGCACGAGCTGTTTCTTCAGTAGACACCAATGAATTGGCTCTGCAGGACAGCATCACAGTTCCTTCTAAGGGCTCTATTAGTGTCCATTGTTGTGGACTAGGTTCTGTGCTAATTTCTCAGCTTGACGGTTAGATTTTAAGAAATTGTGGATTTGAACTCACTCCCATTGTGAGCTGCAGCCTTGGAATTTAGATGTCTTGTTGGTTTACTGTTTATTATTAATCCCAATTATCACCAGCCCTGAAGCACAAGGTTCTCTGCACTTTCTCAGACTAGCAGTCAAGTTGTTCTCAGCCTTCTCTCACAGATGTAACAGCCCATCATGATTTTGTGCTGGAGGACCTCCACTCCACCCTCCTACTGTATGCAGGCCTCACACCACCTCTGCTCCTTCAAGAGATCCTCCAGACCAAGCCTGTGGCACTTGTACCCTCCCAGCTGTCAGTTTTCACCTCTGGCACAAGGCATTTCATGGTCTTTCAAGCTCGCAAATGTTTTGGGCTATTGTTGCTATATTTTGTCAGCAATTTCTGTGCTTATAGGAGAGTAAGATGGGCAGTCTCCATAGGAGCTGTGTTGGCAATGTCGCTGGAAGCCTCCAGTAGTTAGAACATACAAAGCTGGAACATTAACTTCAGAAAATTGTGATGATTACTTCCATTTTGCCAATGACAATGGCCTACATTTTTTTCAGCCTTGACAACAACTTTCAAATTTGGGGTAAAAAAATTCAAGACATACTAAAATCATTTTCTCGCTATTTCAAATGCCTGTCTACTCATTTAATAATTCTAATTCATCTTGTATCTCACTCCTAGAATTTTAGTGAAATCAGAAGACTGGAAAAGATCACCACTTCCCATCTAATCAATGAATCCAATGGTCTTTTTAGTACTCATCTCATTCACCTCTCTGCAGCAATATTTTTTGATCATTCCAGTTTTTCTATTCCAACACTACCTCAGGTCATTTTTTTCTTTACTGTTCAATTTATTTTTTTAAGATTTATTTATTTATTTATGTGAAAGGCAGAGTTACAGAGGGAGGGAGGGAGGGAGGGGAAAAGGGAGGGAGAGAGAGAGAGAGAGCGAGGTCTTCCATCTGCTTGTTCACTCCCCAGATGGTAGCAACAGCAGAAGCCAGGAGCTTCTGCCAGATCTCCTACGTGGGTGCAGGGGCCCAAGCACTGGGGCCATCTTCTACTGCTTTCCCAGGACACAGCAGAGAGCTGGATTGGAAGTGGAGCAGCTGGGACTCAACCGTCGCCCATGTGGCATACCAGCACTGAAGGCGGAGGCTTAGCCCACTCCACCACAGCACCAGCCCCGGTCATACATTTGTTATCGCTATGTTATCAATCATTTCCTAATATATGCCCTTAACTCTCCCCTCTAGAATTCTTCCAGTAAACCATAATCAGATTAATATTCCTATAATAGTTCTCTCCTTATATGAAGCATTCACATTCTCCATCTCCAATACAGTGACTCATTATTCCCTAATACTGAGAAGACATTTTGTGGATTTCTAGCCACCAACGTGTAAACAGTAACACCACCTCACAAGTGCTAACTGCATACTATGTACTTGATAAGGCGCAAAATACCTCACCTGTTATCAATTGATCCTCACAATACCTGTATGAAGAAGGTTCAACTACTACACAATTCTTCAGGGATGAGGAAAATAAAGCTCGAAGATTAAGTAGCCAACTCAAGAAAACACAGCTAGCAAGAGGCTGAGTCAGTTTTATTTTATACCAAGTCCAGCCTCTTAAACAGTGTATATTATCCACAAGCACTTGTACCCAAAGCCCCTACCCTTCCTGTGACTGTAAAAAACATCCATCCAAACAGCCTCTTAAAAGCTCTGCCTGGTTGCTTCTATAGGGACCTCACACTAATGCACTCAAAACCAAAATCAGGATCACACTGCCCACGCTGTGGTGGTCCAATCACAGTGAAAAACTTACTACCCAACCAGTCATGCAAGTCAGAAACCAGAAATCACCCTTATTTTCTCACTCACCTACATCTGCAACCTATGACCAAATTCTGACCATCTTCTTCCTCTCTAACCTCTACGGCATCCATCTTCCTCCAGCCCAAGAACCACACCACCCTTGCCCAGCTGCTACAGCCTAACTCATCTACATTCTCATTTCTTTCAACCCATTCTCCACTGTGCAAAACAAACCAAAAAAGCACATCCTCCCCAAAAGATGATTTTAAAATACAAATCTTATTTTTTCATCAATTTGAGACTCAAAATCATAGCTTTAAGTCCATCTTTATTCCAGAGTCTGAAACTATAGGAATGCAAGTATTGGTGACATCTGGGTTTCAGTAACAAAGCAATTTGCAGTGAGCCAAAAATGATGCCAGGACAGAAAGAGGAGCAAACTGAGAAATGATGACTAAGAGGACAGCACCTGAGGTTTTCAGCACTTGGCTCCAGTGACTCCTGAAGCAGAGCAGAAACCTAAACCTGCCCACATTTCAAGGTATTTTTCTCATTACACTGTGATACCCCAGGACCCTTCCAGAAAAACCCTTTTTCTCTAAAGTAGTTCAGACTAAGTTTCTAGCTTGCAACCAAGATTCTTTGCTAAGAAAAAGGCTTTGAAAGAACTATGGTAACACACTTATAGTATACCTACAAAGCAAAAACTGAAATTCCACATAAAGTAAAAAATACCTTTGCCTAGCATATATATACATACAGTCTATGTTTGTAAACTCATGCACCTCTTCCATTTAAAGATGTTACATAAAATGCTTTAGGTCAAGCCCATGCTTTCCTTTATGTTCTCCAAACCATCACAGTAAGGGCTTGATGAAAGCGGAAAAAAAAAAAAATCAGGGGCAGGCATTTGCCCTTCCAGTTAAGACACCTGTGTCCCTATTAGAGTACTGGGGCTCAATGCTCAGCTCTGGCTCTGGAGTCCAGCTTCTGCTAATCCAAATCTTAGAAGTAGCAATGATGCCTCAATTGGGTCCCTGCCACTCACATACGAGACCCAGATCAAGTTCCTGGTGGCTGGTTTCAGTCTTGGTCCAACCACAGCAGGTATCCAAAGACTGAACCAGTAGATTGGAGCACAAGCTGTCTCTCCCTGCCTCTCAAATTTAAGAGTACTAACAATTTACATCAGAAGTAAAAGCGTAACTATACAATATAAATCAGGGCCTGCACTGTGGCGTAGCGGTAATGCCACTGCCTGCAGTGCCGGCATTCCATATGGGTGCTAGTTCAAGTCAAAGCTGCTCCACTTCTGATCCAGTTCTCTGCTGTGGAGGATGGCAGACCTCAGAAGGCAGTGGAGGATGGCCCAAGTCCTTGGGCCCCCGCACCCATGTGGGAGACCTGGACAAAGATCCTGGCTCCTGGCTTCAGATCAGCACAGCTCCATCTGTTGCAGCCAGTTGGGGAGTAAACCAGCAGCGAATGGCAGGTAGGTATCTCTCTCTCTCTCTCTCTCTCTCTCTCTCTCTCTGCCTCTCTGCCTCTCTGCCTCTCTCTGTTTAACTGACTTTCAAATAAATAATCATTTAAACAAATACAAAATCATGTTATGTCCCTGTTTCTTTGGGTACAGCCCACACAATACAGCATAAATGCCAACTCTATCTAGGTGACTGAACTTTCCCCACCATTCTCTTTCCTACTTGTGATATTGCATCGTCAAGTATTATAAACTCACCTTGCTCTTAACCAAAATTTTACCTATTGCATAAATACTTTGTAAAGTAGTGTGTCACAGAAGAAACAAAGGAGTTGTAGAAACCACAGATTATATTCTATGCGAAGACTTTTTCTGTTGTCATCTGGTGGTTTGTATATAAAATCAACACTGACTTCCATCATACAGAGGGGCTTGGTCACACACTATCTTGTTCTTTCTGCATCATCTCCAACATCTAGGGAGAAGTCAAGGCAGAACTGAACCTCACTCTGAAAAAAACCCCTCTCTGACAATCAGAAACATACCACAAATAAATTTAGGACTACACTGAAAAAAAAAAAAACCCACAGACACTACCACCCCTGGAAGTGACCACCTTGTATAAATGTGACTAGGTTACAACAATGACATAAAAAAAAAATTCCTCCTTATTTCACATCTGAAATACTCAGATTTCTTGGGGTACTTAAGTTCCCACCCCCAATTATTATCAATAGTCACAGAGACAATAGTAGGAGTCATATTTCTCCCCTGGCCACCACAGTCACTCTTTGGTTACTTCCCCATATTCTTTTCTTGAAAACATCACCTGTGTTAAATCAAACTTAGAGTACTGCAAATCTCACAAGCTAAAGAATCAAACTTACAGAGTACTGCAAATCTCACATGCCTAAAGAATCAAACTTACAGAGTACTGCAAATCTCACATGCTAAAGAATCAAACTTACAGAGTACTGCAAATCTCACATGCTAAAGAATCAAATCCAGAATACAGAGTTCAGAAAAAGCAGCACACCACTGCACGAAAACCTGATTTTTTTCTGCATCATAATACGAGTTCCAGGGTCTAGCCCATTTTCTAAAGTTCACATCTGCAAAGACTACTTGATTAAAAATCATAATATTTTTTAAAATACAGCAAAGCCAAAAACATCAAGAAGTACCTTCTTAGCCCCATTCCACAAGCTAATCTCCAAAGATCAGTAAATAAATAAATCTTATCAGTTGTCAAGAAACTGGATTGATAGCTGTATCTTCACTAGATATTGCCTGAGCATTAGTGTCAACTAAGTCTATTACAGTGAAAAATAATTCTTGTGTTAATTTTAAGGACTCTCTGCTTTACTAAAAGTCCTTAATGAAGACAAGTAAGCCAAAATAACATGAGGTTGAGCACAGAAAACTCAAAACACCAACTACTAATCTCTTTCATTACTTATGGTCACTGTCCAGTAAACAGCTACATTCTTACAACCAATTCCTATCCCACATCTTGTTATATCTCTCAGAGCATCAATTACCTTTGGTAGATTTCTATTAATCTCATTACTCTTTCTTCTTCTGACCACTTAGATAAATTTTCTTAAAATAAGATGCTTATTTAATTCTCCAAATTTACAGCTTACATTGATAAATTATGCCACTAATTTGCTTTAGAGAACCTAAAATTTTGAGCATGAACCATTGTACGGCTAGAGGAAATGCATCATGTGTTAGCAGCATCTCAGGAGAAATGCTGTCTTCAACACTGAACATACCTGGCAAACTAAAATGAAGAGAGTTAAATTCTAGGGACTAAGACATATGGAATTACAGAATCCCCAAAGAGGAGACACACTTAGAGAGTCTGGTAAGGGCAGAAAAGATGTGACAACATACAGAAGATCAGAGAATCAGAGCAGAACAGATTTGAACAGTGAGTCTAACCGCCTCCCTCTGTATAGATGAGCAAACAGAGCAAGAGAGGCTACCCGACTTGCTCACACTGCAAGGCAGTCACAGACGAAATAAAACCAGAGCTACCGACGCTTAGCCCAATGCCTTCTCCATTCACTACATCGTGTTCCTAGGAAAGCTTTATTAAAAATATTCTCATTCCCACAATAACCACAGGGGAATGGGGCCAGCCTAATGCAATGATTCTCTGGCTTTAGAGCTGTCAGGAAGCCAGATCACCTAAATACCAACACAGCAAATGCATCAACAGAGATTCCTGAAGCAATGATCCCAAATATTTGTGGGCGTGTATGCTTGGATATAGTAAAACTAGTGTTAATATAATGAAGTTCCAAGATTAATTGCAATAAACTTCTTCACAACAGGTCTCAGGTATGGTCAAACTATGACAGTTTTGCATTTCAGGAATTCACTAAAAATTTTAACTGTAATTTCTATGTGCTACCAGAGGATGGCAGAAGGTGCCACTTGCAGGCTCAACTAACCATATATTCTCCCTCAGGATTATGGGTACAGTTGTTCATGACTTTTTAATTGGGAAGTGTACAAATTCAGGGGAAACTTTAAGAAAATGTGTTACAGAACCACTGAAGTCAAATCAGAATAAAAGGACTACATGAACTAAGATACTCACCTACATTACACACAATATATCATTGTATACCAAGAGTATTTAAACCAACTGAAATCAACAGCTTTGCATTTTCTAACTTAAGTGTCCCTCTTCTTCATACTATCCCTTTCACCCAGATTTTCATTCCCACCCTCTGCTTTCATGAATTGGACTTCAAGGGCCTACTTTCAGAACTACCATTTTCTAAGTTGCTTAGAGAAACTGAAGCATGAGCCATCACAATGCAGTTTGTGTTTCCTCCTGCTGCTATGTGCATTCCCTTCTCTATGTGTAGTCAGGCAATATCCCTAGCCTCCCGGCTCCTGGACACCTTGAGGAAGGCCAGAGAGCAAGCAGAATGACACTGCCTGCCACAGACCAACGCCATTTCACACACCCCATCCTATGCACCAAAAACCACCCAAGGGCTCCTCAAAAAGCCCATGGCTATGGGTATGGTGAAAAAAAATGCATGAATTTCACACTTTTTTGGCCAACATACTTCCATTTTTTCCAGGAATTTTTTGAAGTGGTACATTTAACTAGAAAGACTTATCATTCATCACTTAATTACCCATTTAACTTGCAGTCTTTCCACTTTGTTTCACCTAAATATTTGAGAGTACAGGAAGCTTCCTGGATGTACAGGGTGATAATGGCTATTACTGGATTTGCAAGGCCAACAAAGTAGCCAATAACCACCTGTTAAATATGCAACAGCCCAAGCAAGGTAGCCTGGGACTCCTAGAAACTCAAGTTAAAGTTGTGAGGGGAAGGGGCCAGGGATAAGAGGAAGAGGGGCAATGAATCACTTATCGATTCACAGAAGGCAGTGCGGGCTCAAAGGAAAGCAGACTTGCAGTGACCTCGATCAACACTGTGCTGTAATTTCCCCAGCAAACAACTGACAGAAAAGCCTAATTAGGAGACCACCCAGGGCTGGGAACTGACTTAACACAAGTGAGCCAGGCCACAGGAAAGCATGCTAGGGTGGCAGAGAACCCAGAGATTATGAGATCAACCATCACAAGAATAAAAATGTAACAAGAGAGACAAGAATCACTTGTCAAACTTCTAAACAATGCCCAATTCTGAGAGTCAACAGACCTCAAGTGGAGCTCAAATTTTCAATTATTTTTAAGATTTCACCGGTGATTATGATGCATGCTCCAGATGAGCACCCAAGTAGGAGCTCAGCAGTCTGCACAGGAATAAACAGAACTCGCAGCTTAAAAGCAAGTAGCTCAGAGAGATCATGAACCTGGGACAGGCGTTAGTCAAGACAGGTTTAAGGTCCATAAGCTGCCGGAATGACTTGGGGGATGACTGGACACCTAGGACAATGTCTGAAGGAAAACTGAATCCTGTGATCTCACTTAAAGGCTAAGCGCTGCGGTTCTTAAACTTGGCTACACATTCTAATCAGCTGGAGAGCCTGGCTCTCTCCACCCAGGTCAAACCTCAAATCCATTCAACAAAGTCTGGAAGACAGATGGAGGCGCAACACTGAAAGCTCCCAAGTGCTTCCAATGTGCACCCATGTTTGAGAAACACCAGCTTAGAGAGTTCTGGGGAAATCAGCAGACTGGAGTGAGGAAAAACAAAGCAGTATACATCAGTGGTTCTGAAACTCAAGTGTATGTCACAATCCCACAGAAAGCAAGCTGCAGCTCAAGTTAGCACAGAAGGAGGTGGTCCCTTAAAGTTTTACCAATCCTCCAGGGAGCCGGTGGGTGGGGGAGAGTGTGTGCTCAAAGTTTGAGAGCCACTGGCCTAAGAGACTGGAAACAACTGCAGGGAGAAACTGCATGCTATGAACAACCAGGGACGGTAACTGACAAGAGCACTCCTATCCCTCTGGGACTGATGATGTGTCCTGAAAACCACCAGAACCAATACATCAGCAGTCAAGCTAAAGGCACCACTGACCACATGTGATACTTAGGATCCATCCTTCTCCCAAGCCACTCCTATCTGGCTTCTCAGCAGAAAGTATAAACAAAGTGTGTATTGCCACCTGCCTTTCAGAATTAAAGATTTGGCTTTTTAGGTATCTAGAAAAGTCAAAAGCAATTAAATAATCACCAATAATCAGTGTGCAACTCTTTGTTACCATGTAGAACAGAGTTACTCCAGAACATTAAAAAGGTGTTTTTTTTGTTTTGTTTTGTTTTGTTTTCTGTAAGATCTGAACTGCCTCCAGGGTCAACAATATCTTCTTTTGTAACTTCTGCTGATTATTTGTAACTTATACTGATAAATGATGCATTTATTCTCTTCCAGGATGATATGACCAAGCCTACCCAATAGCTTCACCTCGCTACATAGTAACAACATGGTGCTTATGACCAGTTGCAACTTACTGGTAACTACCCCATTTAGAATATTACATTGTATCTGATAAGATTCAAGAGATCACACTCCTTGCATATGACCAGCTCATCATCCCATCAGAAATCGCTATAGCAGCACCAGAATTTTCATTTTCAAGATACATGAGCTTTTGTCAAACGGTGACATCTCCTCTGTAATATGAATTTTCAATGATATAAAAAATGATGGATATATTACACATTTCACAGAGAACAGAAACCTGTCAATGAATTTAAAATTTGTGACAATCTATTTGAAATTCTACACTAAAAGATCTGTACACTTTTACAAACCATATAAATGTAAAACAGATACCAATGTTTTTACCGACAAGGAATAAACTATTCCTCCCTAAGAAAGTTTGGCAGTTGCCTTAGTATTTTAATTAATGTATTTTCATTCATTTCTCATCTGTAAAAATACTTCAAACAGCCTTCAGAGTGCCAATGACCAAAACTTTACATCCATGTAATAAACTTCAAAACAAAGCCACTGATTTTCCCCACTGTTTCAATCTGTGCACATCTTCAAACACGTAAATGCAAATATCTTACTGTAAAGTGCAAGTCACTTTTTTTTTAAGTTTTTTTTTTGAGTTTAAAGAAACTCAAAAGGCTTCCATAGCCTTGGAAACTCATGACTGGAGCATAGGGAGATTACTGATGCCATAAACAAGAGTGTCAATTGGTTAAGTCAACAACAGGAGTCACTGTGCACTTACTCCTCATGTAGGATCTTTGTCCTTAGTGTGCTGTACATTGAGATTTAATGCTATAACTAGCACTCAAACAGTATTTTTCACTTTATGTTTCTGTGTGGGAGCAAACTGTTGAAATCTTAATGTATGCTAAACTGATCTTCTGTATATAAAGAGAATTGAAAATGAATCTTGATGTGAATGGAAGGGGAGAGGGAGTGGATAAGGGGAGGGTTGCGGGTTGGAGGGACATTATGGGGGGGAAGCCATTGTAATCCATATTCTCCTTTGGAAATTTATATTCATTAAATAAAAGTTAAAAAAAAAGAAACTCAATAATAAAACACCATTTCTATTCTAAAGGTCAAATCAAGTGATTTCAATTTCTTCAGTTAAACCTGGCTTCTCTGGCAATCCAGATCCCATTTTACAAAATGACTTAACAGACGCCTTGCTTCCAGACTAAGATATTAAGCAAGAAGCACAAATAAAAATGAAAACTGTACAACTAATGCTGGAGTTAAATTGAACATAAGCAGGACGATTTGTTTTCATGCAGTAAGACCTCAGGGAACCCATTTATGAACCCCTGGGGGAGGCACCATTCAGATACTATTAGATAAGCAGTTTAAAAATTTTGAGTTAGTTTCTAAACTGTGGCATGCGGGCTTTCAATTCAGACCGTCAACATGCTGGTGCGTTTGAATCCTTTCCTGTGCAGTAAGCTAAATCATCTGCACGTGACGCAGAACACAGCTAACTGGAGTTCAAGGCTGTCCCACGTCAGTCAACCTCCGAGTACCCAGTTCCTCACCGAGATGGTTTTCCAGGATACAGCTAATGAACACAGCCCAAAGTTAATTTGACTAGCGCTGCCAACAGCAGAAGAGCCTGGCTAACCTACAGACCTCATCCGAAAAGGGTGGTATGTAAGCGGCTGTTTCTCCCCCACCCCCTCTTTTAAGACCAGCGAACTGCAGCGGAAAGGGTGCTGAGGGGCAGGCGAAGGGCTCCGGCCGGCCGGGGACAGCTCCTTTCACGGAGATTCCCCCTCGCCGTGCCAGAGGTCGTCTGGAATCGGCAGATCGCCGCTTCCTATTTCAGCGATCACCACTGGAATGTTCCAAACCGAGGCCCACAGAGCGAGGGAAACAAAGCCAAGCCGCACAGCTGTGGGCACGGAAAGTTTTGCTCCACCGACCGCACACTCCCACCTAGGGGTCGGGCTCGGGGCAACCGCAGCAGCGGGAGGCCGGGGTTGCCCGGGAGGGGGGCGCCCAGCAGCTGGCGCGGCTGCATCTGACGCTGGGGGTCCGCGGGGGCGAGCCCCGCACCGCCGCCCAGACTCCGCGGGGCAAAGAGCGACACCCGTCCAGCGGCTCCAGCTCGGCGCGCTGGGTCGGACTCGGGCAGCCTCTCCAGGAGCGGGTGCCTGGGGCTCCCCTTCAAAGGCTTTCGTTCGCAGGGTGGGCTTCGAGGAGCTCACCTGCCCCTCCCCCGCCCCGGGTGGGTCTAGCGGGCACCCCGCGCGCCGCAGTCCTGGCCCGGCGGCTCGGGGGGCAGGGGACACCGCGCACCCGCGCTCGCAAAGTTCGCCGCGCTGCACCCCGAAGCGGCGCCCGACCTCCGGAGCCCGCCCCCGGGGCGGCGCCCAGGACCCCGACTGGCGCCCATCTCCCCAGAGCCCACTCCCGGCCCCGGCCCGCGCCTACCTTGAGCCAGCGCCCGCAGCAAGTGCAGCTGGAGCAGCAGCAGCGCCCACCGCCCGCGGCCCGGGCTGAACTTTGCCGCCTGCCGTCCGCCGCGCTGCCCTGCGCACTCCGCGTCCTCGCCGGCAATGCCTGGCGCCGCGCGGGGTCCCGGGCGCTCGCGGTCGAGGCAGGGGCCCGGCAAGGACCCAGCGCACTCAGGGAGCGGCGGGCCGCCGGCGGTCACCGAGGGCCGGGCACCGCGGACCATACCGAGGAGCTGCCATCCGGAGCGCCACGCCGCACCGGACGGCTGGGACGGCCCCGGGTGGACGCGGTGCCCGGCGCTGAGGGGCGGCGTCCCGGGTGCCCGCGTGAGGGGCGCGGCAGGGGTCGAGCGAGGCGGAGGAGAAGTCGTCAGCGGGGGCAGTTCTCGTCGCGACGCCCGGAGCCCTTCCGGGCGACCGCCGCGCTGTCACCCGGCGCTGAGGAGAAAGTGCGCCCGCCCGCGCGCCGGCTCTCGCCCTCCGCCGCGGCCGCCGCTCCCCATTCACAGCCCGGCCGCACGCGCCGCCCCCGCTGATTGGCCGAGGGAGGCGGCTCCGCTCCCGGGGCCCGCCCCCACGGCCCTCGCTCGTTTTCAAACTCGACGCGCCCGCCCGCCTGCAATTTCGCGCCGGCAGCGGCGCTGGACTCGGGCAACTTCCCGCGCCGGCAGCGCCGCTCCAAGTGCCCTGGGA
This sequence comes from Oryctolagus cuniculus, assembly GCF_051225735.1. Lineage (NCBI taxonomy): Eukaryota > Metazoa > Chordata > Mammalia > Lagomorpha > Leporidae > Oryctolagus > Oryctolagus cuniculus. The sequence continues at coordinate 96,107,842 of NC_142878.1, read as the reverse complement.
GCCGCCCTGCTCCCCGCCCGGGGCTCTGCGCTTGGGGCGCAGTGGAAGGGGGCGTGGGGGTTCCGCGCCAAGTTGCCATAATTGCGAACGAGAAACGGGCGCCATCGGTTTCCTAAACGCTAGGGACAAAAGGCACCGTTTGGTTCAAAGCCGCCGCCTGCTCAGAGGAGTGGACATGGCTTCGTAGAGGCGTCCAAGGTCATGTTTGTCCTGGGGGCCGGCAGCACAGGCCGCCTCCGCCGCTCCCGGGTCTGGAGTAAGGGTCTGTCAAGGGAGGGGTTTCTCCCGGCCGCCCGGGGAGTATGTGGTAAGCATTAGCCGAGTTTATGGGATGAAGTAAGCGCTCCGGAGCGTAGAGGCCCGCGCGTGGCGGGAGGAGGGCTGGAAGGTGACACCCAGCCTGCTGCTGCTGGGAGTCAGCCAGGAGGAGCCCAGGGGCACGTGATGGTGATCGGGTGAGATCACCCAGTGGGGAAGGGCCAGGGGCCCGGGTGTGCGCCCCGAGAGACAGCCGCGTCTGCTGGGGTCCGCATCTGGACCCCAGGCGGGAGAGTGGGGAGCAGCAGGCCAAGGAGTCGGAGCCTGCAGAGCACCTGTGGGTGCTGGCCAGCATGGGGCAACCGAGACCTGGGGCAGCTGCCATGTGGAGGAGGCAGACGCTAGAAGGGACACACACACACACACACCAAAAAAAGGCAGGCAGAGATGGATGCTCTGTTCTCTGACAACATCGTGGAGCTTCGAAACGGGCTGTCTTCCCGCCTTGCTGTCCTCAGATGAGACAGGGGCACGGGTGGGCTGTCGTTTGTTTGTCGGTATTGCAGGCAGCCCTGAGCTGCTGCAAACTTGCTAGGTTGGCTGAGAGCCTAGGGAGGCTCTCAGTGGGCTCTCTGGGCCAGCCCTGGGCAGTGGCACCTTCTCACTGCCTGTATGTGAGAAGTGCTGGCAGGAGAAACCTCAGCCTTAACCAAGTGACATGACCTGCGCAAAGTCAGCAGGTCCCCTTCCCCCACTGCCCAGTCTCCATTGCTCTGAGCACCTCTGCTTTGCTGTGAGACTGAGGTTTGGGCTACACCCCTGGAGCAGATCGGGCTTTGAGGTCTTCCTACTTGTGACCTTCGGACAATTGTTGACTCCATTGCTGCCCAGAGTGAAGGACACTCCCCATCTCCCGGGGTTGTTGCAGGAAAGGGAGCTAACACACTCCATAAATGCTTCTTTTCCATCCCCTCCCTCGTGCCGGTGTGGCCTTGCTAGAGCCACTGGTTGTGTTTGGTCAGCAGCCCTACGTTCTTGAGTGTGCTTTCGAATCAGAGCTGGAGCCCATATCCCCAGCCGTACAGTGCCTGCATGAGCAGAGCTCGGGCTACTTCTTGGCTTCAGGACCCTGCAGAATTGCCCGGAGCCTTGTTTGCTGTGATGTATTCTGCAGTTCGCCGAAAGCTTTGTGGAAACTTGCTTGGAGATTGGAAAGCCCAGGCAGTGCAGGGGCGGTTGTAAGAGATGGATGACGTCACTGCTCCTAGAGAAAGTCCAGAGACCCCTCTGGGAAATTCTAATTCGAAATCTTCCTGCGGAGGCAAGGCTCTATTATCATCTCCGTTCTGCAGTTGAAGAAGTTGAGCCAAGAAAGTTTAATAGATGCAAAACAACTGTGTTAGAGCCAGGACCAGAATCCACCTCTCCTGAGCCCCGTCCTCAGACTGTGTTGCTGCTTCCAGATTCATTAGGTCATTATAGGGGGAGGGGCAGCTTACATGACAGCTGTTCCTTCTTTTAAAAAAAAAAGAGACTACTTCTGTCCAAAAGGCCAATTAATCTCTAACTCAATTTAAAAAAAAAAAAGATTTATTGGAAATGCAGAAGGACAGAGAGAGAGCAAGCACCTGCATCCATTGGGTCACTCTCCCAGTGGCTGCAATAGCCAGGGCTGGGCCAGGCTAAAGCCAAGAGCCAGGAACTCCATCCTGGCAGCAGGGACCTGTCGCTCCCCGTCTTCGTGGGGGAACGACACTAAGCCCTGCTTAGTGTCAAGTGGAATGGATGGCAGAACAAAGGGTATGGTGACTGAAACAGGGAAGACCGGAAGTCACTCTGGGGGCCTTTGTAAAATACCCGGCTGTGTGGCTGTTACCAGGCTTCACTGCAGCACCACACCAGGGCCCTATCCAGCAGCCATTTGCAATTCAGTGTCAGGGAGAACTTTCTAGCAATTGAAGGATTCTCTGATAAGCAGCTCTGAAAGGCAGTGAAACTGGTGCCATGGCTTAGGCCGGTGCCGAGGCTCAATAGGCTAATCCTCCACCTGTGGTGCCGGCACACCGGGTTCTAGTCCCGGTTGGGGCACCGGATTATGTCCCGGTTGCTGCTCTTCCAGTCCAGCTCTCTGCTGTGGCCAGGGAGGGCAGTGGAGGATGGCCCAAGTGCTTGGGCCCTACACCCACATGGGAGACCAGGAGAAGCACCTGGCTCCTGGCTTCGGATCAGCACAGCATGCTGGCCACAGCGGCCATTGCAGGGTGAACCAACAGAAGGAAGACCTTTCTATCTGTTTCTCTTTCTCTCACTGTCCACTCTGCCTGTCAAAAAAAAAAAAAAAAAGGCAGTGAGTTCCCTAGCAGGGGGCAAACAGAGACCAAACATCCAGTTCTCAGGACTGTGGTGGAGGGGCGAAAGCACAGGGCTCGAGGCAGAAGACTGAACTCAGCACATTAGGATCCCTCTTTTCTGTTCTGTCTAGCTCTGAGATTTTTTAATTTTACTTATCAGTACTGTGTCTTATCCATGAAAAAGACTTGTACACAAATGTCCACAGTAGTTTTATTCATAATAGACCCAAACTTGAAACAACTGGAATAGTAGATAATAATAGATAAATGAATAAACAAATTGTACCATGGTCCAAAATGAGGTAATATACAGTAATGAAATAGATGTAGCTACTGATATGTACAGCACCAGGAATGAAGCTCAAAAACCAAACAAACAAAAAAGCCAGATATGAAAATTGGGTACCAGTGCTGGAGGAGCAAGTTAATCCGTAGTGATGAAAAGCAGACCACTGCGTAGCAGCTGTTGGCCTGTGGTTGGGATGCCTGAATCCCAGATTGGAGTGACTGCTGGATTCTGGGTTCTAACTCCTGACTCCAGCTTGCTACTAATGGAGACATTGGCAGCAGTGGTGGCTCAAGTAATTGGGTTCCTGCCTCTCCCTTGAGAGGCCTGGATTGCACTCCCAGTTCCTGGCTTTGGCTTGGCCCAGTCTGTCCATGTGGGCACTTCAACAGCGAAAAACAGATAGGAACTCTCTCTATATTTATCTATTGTCTGTGTGTGTGTGTGCATCTGTGTGTGTGTATGTGTGCTTCACAAAAAAATTCGCTTAAATGCAAGTCAGTGGCTCCTCAAGGAATTGGGTCAGAGTGATTAACTTTAGAGGGGCATGAAGGAACTTTCATGGGTTGATGGACATGGTCTACATCTTAATAATGATGTTGGCTACACGGATGTATACATTTGTCAAGGCTCATGGAACTGTACTCCCCACAGGTGTATTTAACAATATGTAAATCTTACCCAAACAGCTGATTTTTAAGAATATCATGCTTCATACTCAGAAAGATTCAAGGAGGCTTCCATTCGCTTGAAAGGACTTTTTAAACACCATTGGCACCTTCGTCTTTCCAGTGTTCTGATTCGGTGAGCCAGGTCCTGTTCACCTCTCCACTTTCAAGGATTTCCATGTGCTCCTTTGCCTGTTTCACTGGTCCTCATTCCAGACTGAGGAGCCCAGCTTTCTGGCCATGGTGCCTCCCTCCCCTGGCTGACTTGGCATCTTTCCATCTCCCTGTGTCTGTCTTGAAACACACAGACTTGATCCAATCATGCATCCCATTAATCGTGAGTGCCCGCATGAAAGACACCTCTTGCAAATATTAAAGCATTCCACAGAGATCTGAGCAGGGAGCTCAGGGCAGTGAGGGGTGAGTGTGGTTGGGGAAGATAGAGAAGAAGGGGTGCTGGGGGCTCACAAGGTGGTGGGGGAAGACACAATTGAAAGCCCAAAGTTGTGAAGTGGGATGGGGGAAGTTAAGACGCATCCTCAGGACAGGAGATAGGGAGAGAATGGCAGCCATTTCCCAACTTCAAAAAGCAGTGGGAAAATGCACTCCATCCCTTAATGACCAATGCCCATTTCCGGAAGGGTCCGGCATCCACTGTTAACCTGGCTGAGGTGGTCCAGTGGGAGTGCCCGTGCCTCTTCTGACCTTCCCTTGGGTCATGCTGACGTCTCCAGCCCATTTTTCCTTGTATGTATGTATGTCCAGAGTTTCCCCAGTGAAGCTCGTTGGCTGCTTCCCCACCACATGCTCAGCCCTGATGACCTGCACCATCTGTCTCCACTGCACTGGCGTCCCACCAGCCAGGAAGGTGCAAGGTCACGTGTTCAGTTGCAGATTCTGCTGGATATACTTTCTTCTGGATCATTTGCAAAATTCTTATGAGGGACCATTTCTGGGGTTCCTGGCCGGGGTTCCCAAACCGAGGCCGCTCCTTCCAGAGCTGCCCCTTTCTTCCTGTTCTCCCTGCATCTGCGGCATTTTCTCGTCCACTTCATCAGCCCACGATGTCTGCCCCACACCATGCCAACTAAAGCTTTAAAAATGGGTCCGGGTGCAAGAATTTGTCAGGGCTCTTTGAACATCTAAAATATGATTTCTGTATGTTTCCTCTGGACCATGGTTTACTCCCTAAAAGACCTGTCATCCACCCTTACCAAAATAATGATGCCTTTCTCCCAGAATCCTTCACATCCCTGGGTGCCGCATGGCCTCTGTGTGTATTTGTCCGTCACCACCTCGCCAAGGGCAGAAGCAACCTTCACTTGGCTGTTCCCAGGGTTCCCGCTGGAAGACCTCCCCTTAACCATCCTCTGGTGCAGGGGGCCCACAGTTACCAATGCCCTTTGTCCTCACCATGGATCTCTGCAGGCGCTGAATATCTGCAGCATGACAAGGACCACATAGGTCCAGCCAAGTTGCTCACAAACTCCCTTTCGATTGAGGGTATTTTGATCAACAAACCCTTTCTTGCAAATTAATTCCACAAGTATTTATTTATTTTAAAATTGGAGAGACACGCAGAGAGAAATTGATTCCACCTGCTGGTTTACTTGCCCAATGACTGCAATGGTCAAATCTGGGCCAGGCTGAAGCCAGGAGCCCAGGACTCCTTCAGAGTCTTCCATGTGGGTGGCAAGGACTCAAGCACTTGGGCCATCACCCACTGCCTTCCCAGGCACATTAGCAGGGAGCCAGATCATAAGCAGAGCTGCTGGCACTCTGAAAGGGGGATAGGGAAGACAGATGTTGTAAGTGGAAGGCAGCTTAACCCACTGTGCCCCAGTGCCAGCCCCCACAAATATTTATTATAATACCTACTCTTACCAGGCTTTTTCAGCTCCTTAGACTCTATCAATGAAGCAAACAAAGCTCCCAGGCTGGGGAGAGACAAAGAAGTACACCTAATAAATACATGACAGTCAAGGGAAGTATGGGTGATGGGGGAAAACGCTTGAACAAGGCAGGCAGGTTATCTGCACTGGGTGAGGCATGGGGTTGAGCCACAGGGCAGATCAGTGGCAGGTGGGGTTGTTCCAGGCAGAGGAAATAGCACTGAAAATTGAGCCTTTTCTAGAAGGTTCCAGGAGCAGCAGGAGGTGGTAGGAGAGAGCAAGCAAGAGGTTGAAGACCACAAGTCCCCGGGAGGAATGCTTTCCAGGCCACAATAAGGACTTTGGCCTCAGCAGAACATGGTGGTGATTTGAGTGAGAGAGTGCCAGGAGCCAAATGATGTATTAAATCATCCACTGTGTCTACCAGATGACAGGGAAGCCCACTGTTTGAAGGGAAGAGGAAGGGGGTACCATCAGTGTTGTGATCCAGACTCCTGATGGTCTACAGAGCCCGGTCTTGCACAAAACCTGCCAATGTCAAATCATCAAAAACACAGGATGGAAAGACGTGTGGTTCTCCTTAGTATCACACGGGGAGCTTTAGAAGCAGGGACCCTCGGCCAGTTGAGTCAGCAGTTGGGAGTCTGATATTTAGTACCGAGAGTCGTGCCTCACACCAGCTCCACAGACAAACCCAGCAGTAAGGAACTGACGAAGGGGGTCCTGGCTCAGCTACCTCCTGCTGTGGGACCGTGGCCAGTCACTTCCCCACCACGATTCTTAATAAGGGGTCTTGAAAAAGTCCACGGAAAATGTGAGTCATGAAAAAAGCTATGCGTGAATTTCAAAAAAGTTTTGTACCAACACAAGCTTACCTTGTAATTCTATTTTCCCACAAATTTCAAGTCCCCTTGTTGGTTCCTCCTCTACGAATGAGGAGCTGAGGGGTATGCTGTATGCTTCAAGGGTGCAGAGCTCAACACTGGCCAGAATGTTTTGTGATGGGAACAAGCTCTATATATCTTCTTGTTGCTCGTGATCTGTTGCAGATTTCTTAACCTGAGAGCTTGTCCATTTCATTCATGATGCAGGACTCGGGACAATGTTTTCGCCTTTTATCTTGGAGCACTTAGTTTTCTTGCCTCACCTGGTTGTGACTTGAGTACCTGGGTCAGCTTTCCCTAAGACGTGGGGAGTTGCTTACAAGCAATCTGTAAGCCTTCAGCTTTCAACCTTGGCACCAATAGGGTTCCTGGCTCGCTGGCTCCCAGGGATAATTGTTACATGAGGGCATGCAGGTTTGACCTGTAGAAGCTCAAGAAATACAGGCTGCATTGTGCCTTGAGCAAAGGAGGTCCCCTCCCAACACTTCTTTTGCATCACATTGATATGGAAGGCTCAAGATGCCAGGCAGGTCCCTATGAAATGTCAGCCATGTGATATGTCAGAGGAAATGCTTGTTCCTTCTGCACCACTGTCCAGTTAGCAAGGGGCTGTTGTTATAGCAATGGATGAGTCTTTTGCTCAGTGAACATTTATTGAGTTCCTACTATTGTGTGTATCAGAGAGAGTTTGAGTGTCAGAGGGTAAGTCCCTTTTCTCAGAGAATTTGAAGGTGAAACGAGAAGACACACAGAGAAACAATGATCTTTCTCCTATCACCACTCAACCAATAAAGGTTACACTAGAAGAGTTTAAAAAGAACCATTTATTACAATAGATTTTCTAAACGTAAAACGGGAGAAAGCCAGCTGGTGTGGGCTGAGTATGTGATGAAGATTGATGAGTCTTCTGTTACAGAGGCCAGGAAGAAAGTCTTGCAGTTTTGTTTAAGAAAACAATTGGAATAACAGAATCTCCTCCATCCAATGAGACATTAGGTGGGCAGAGAACAGACAAATCGGACAAAGCTGGATTACCCGAATATACCCCAATGCCAGGAGCCTGGGGTAACATGTAGAAGCCTAATATAGTTGGCATCTCAGAGACCTGGTGGCCAGGTAACAGTGTGATGGGCTCCTAGGACAAGAGCTACACAAGGAGGCCAGGGTCATGGAGGGAGGAACCTGCCTGGAGAGGGATGGAGAAAATAGCAGTGGGGCACCTGGCTTTACCCCTCAACAGGGTGATCTGAGAATCCCAGGATTGGAAACTCCATCTCATGTAATAAAAACCTTTGTTGCATTCACCACCCGTGCCTCTCCCCGAGCTGCCGTGACCCACAGGGAGATGACAGAGTGCAGAGAAACATTGATAATGGCACCAGTGAAGTGATCAAATGAGTCCTGGCATTGCTGTTGATGGAAGCCATCCATTACCCACTACCTGCCCACGGCAGGACCAACAGTTCACTGAGCAGAAAGGGCCCAGTGGCTGTGAAGAACAACGGCGTTTTAAATTTAATTTTCAAATTTACAGAGCAGTTGAGAGAAAGGTACCACACACACACACACATGTGAGCTTCTAAGCGTTCATTGCAAAATATTCATTATCTTTTAATTCAGTTTTTCTATGAATTTCTCAAAGCCCTCTTCTACCTTTCCCCCAGTGTAAGCAGTGTAGCAGCACTGGCATCGACTCTGTGGTGAACAGTGTTGACAGCTCACCATTTTCCCTCTCCCTCTCTTGCTTCTTAATGACTCCATCACAGTTAACTACTTCACCAGGCATCCCCTAAAACTAGGGACCTTCTCTTTTATGCTATACAGGGCGTTGCTGTTCACATCTGACTGATAATAGCTGTGATGTCAGTATCACACCTATTAGCGTGAACATTAACCCAGTCCTCTAATATAGCCTCCCAAATGTTTTGTTTCACTTGAACCCAGCTACAATCAAGGTTTCCTTGTAGTGTTAGGTTTCCGAGCTTGTTAGACCCCTTTATTCTAGAATAGTTCCCCACCTCTTTTTGCTTGTTTGTTTTCATGACATTGTTCTTTAAGAGTCTGTGGCCAGGTACCTGCAGAATGTCCCATTCTCTGGATTGGCTGATTGGTTCAGGTTTAATACTTGTTAAGAACAAGGTGGATTCAACCTTCTCGGTGTATCGTATTAATGAGGGAGGGGACACACAGTGTCCAGTTTTCTCACCCCTGGGAGAAGGAATTTGATCACTTGGGTAAGGTGGCATAAAGGTCATGCTGGGCTGATTCCCTGGTAGATGGGCCAAGACCCTGGCCTTGATGAAGGATTGATGAGCAGACCAGGGAGCCTTGAAAGAAAAGGCACCAAAAAGCCAACAAGGTAACAATAACAACAAGAGGTGAGTGCCTACTGTCTGCAAGGAATTTGGTTCATTATTGCATAGAGTATCTCCCTTAATCCAGACAGCTACCCTGTTCGTGGGTGCTATTCTCCATGTTTTACTGATCAGGGTCACGTGGTGAGTTGGTGGCACAGCCAGCATCCCAAGCCCAGATATTTGACTTTTTTAGCATCAGGTTACACCCCTCCTAACCACAGAACAAGTGCAGTGTCTCAGAGGAAAGCACACCCAGGGTGCAGCTCTCCTAGTTACCCTGCTGCGTTTAGAAGGATAATACAGTTCAAGGCTGGCTTTAGAAATACGTGAAGAAGGCGTGAAAAAGAGTGGATCACCCCAGGAGAAAGAGGATTATCTGAAGACAACTTACTGGATGAACAGTGCCTCATTACAGAAAAACGTGCGGAACTTATTGATTTGCTTTAGTCAAGTCATTTTTAACCTGGAGCCTCAGTTTCTCATTTTTCATATGGCTTATCGAACCTCAGGGCAGATGCTAATCCAGGGTCTTATGGGACTTGAAGCTTATTCAATCTGGTGGCCTCTGTTGGGGGAGCATTATTAATACAATCAGATACAAAAGTGAATATTTATTTAGAATGAGAAAAACCCACCGTAAATAGCATTTTAAAAATTGATTCATCACAAAATCCAAGCCAGGGGGAGCCGTCCATGCAAGTAAAGGATTTTTTTTTGTAAAATTTGTTTATTTATTTGAAAGTCTTAGTTACAGATAGAGAGAGGGAGAGACAGAGACAAAGAAAGAGAGATCTGCTGTCTGCTGGTTCACCACCCAAATGGCCACAACAGCCAGGCCAAAGTCAGAAGCTGCCTCTGGTTTTCTCACATGGGCACAGGGGCCCAAGCACTTAGAACCATCCTCTGCTGCTTTCCCATGCACATCAGCAGGGAGTGGATCAGAACTGGAGCAGCTGGGACTCGAACCAGCACCACACAGGGTACTGGCACTGCAGGCCGTGGCTTTAACCCACAGTGCCACAGCATCGGCCCCAAGTAAGGGATCTTGAGGCCTCATCTCTGTTAGCCTCTCAGGAAGCCCACCGACAGCCAAGAGTCCAGCTTGTGATCTCCCTCTCAGGTGAGGTGCCCATTCCAGCAACAAAGTCTGTGCACCGGACCACCCTCCTTATCAGCCGTCCCACCACCTACAAGGGGCCATGGTCTCCCACCCGGCCAGTTGCAGCTGGCCTCCATGCTTCCCTCCTGGCCCCTTCACAAGTCTGTTCTTCACACAGGTTCCATAAAGATCTTCCTAATAAAGGAGGTAACGAGATTATGCCATTCCCTGTTCTCAGCCATCCAGCGTCTCTCTGACCTCCTCTATTCACTCCGGAAGCCACTGGCTGCACATGACTGCTGAGCACTTGAAATATGTCTCATGCACCGAAGGAAAGCACTTTTAACTTAATTTTCATTAATTCAAATACTGATGACTAAGTTTGTTACTGGCAAACTTTTAAGTATGTTTGGAACAACCTGGTTATGTAAACCTATGGTTTCACCACACATTGAAGAAATCTAAATACTGCTCGGGTATTTCTGATAAAATCTTAGTACTTGAGTTGAAAAATCTGTAAGTGTAAAATATGCACCAGATTGTGAAGAAATAATACCCAGGGGCCAGCACTATGGCACAGTGGGTAAAGCTGCTGCCTTTGGGGCCAGCACTGTGGCACAGCGAGTTAAAGCCCTGGCCTGAAGTGCCAGCATTCCATATGGGTGCCGGTTCTAGTCCCGGCTGCTCCTCTTCTAATCCAGCTCTCTGATGTGGCCTGGAAAAGCAGAAGATGACCCAAGTCCTTGGGCCCCTGAACCCGAGTAGGAGATCCAGAAGAAGCTCCTGGCTCCTGGCTTCGGACTGACTCAACTCCGGCCGTTGCAGCCATCTGGGGAGTGAACCAGCAGATGAAAGACTTCTCTCTCTGTTTCTACCTCTCTCTGTAACTCTGTCTTTCAAATAAATAAAAATAAATCTTAAAAAAAAAAGCTGCTGCCTTGGACACTGGCATCCCATATGGGTGCCAGTTCGAGTCCCAGCTGCTCCACTTCCAATCTAGCTCCCTGCTAATGACCTGGGAAAAGCAGCGGAAGATGGCCCAAATGCTTGGGCCTTTGCACCCACGTGGGAGACCTGGATGAAGCTCCTGGATCCTGGCTTCAGCTTCGTACAGCCCTGGCTATTACAGCCATCTGGAGAGTGAGCCACTGGATAGAAGATTCTCTCTCTCTCTCTCTCTCTCTCTCCCTCTCTCCCTCTCTCCCTCTCCCTCTCTCTCTCTCCCTCTCCCTCACCCTCTCCCTCACCCTCCCCCTCCCCCTCTCCCTCTCCCTCTCCCTCTCTCCCTCCCCCACCTTCTTTCTAACTTTCAAATAAACAAATAATTCTGAAAAGAAAAGAAAAAATAGTACCCCAAAAGAAGAATTTAAAACATCTCAAATATTTTACATTGATTGTATGTTGAAATGTTGACGTTCTGGACATACTGGCTAAAAAAAATAATTTAAGACATCCACTCACTTTTACTGTTTTTTAAAAGTAGCCATTAGAAAATTTTTAATTACAAACATGGCCCATGTTCTGTTTCTCATAGGCATCACTGACTTAGAGTTCCATCCAATGTTCCCCTTTAGGAACTGATTCTTCTTTCTAACTGTGTCTGCTAAGCCATGGCTAATGATTACCTGTACAGCTGTCCAGGTGTTTCCCAAACAGTGATGTTCCATGGTAATTAGTCTGCCAGAGGTGCGTCTTCTTCTAATTAACTTGAAGGCCCTGAACGGGCTGGTGGCTACCCAGACTCGCCCTTCATGTCTCACGATCCAATTGGCCTCGCTTCCTTAGCTTATGCCAAGGTGTTTCCTGCTCAGGATCTCTGGACTTGCAGCATCTCCCTGGAATACTCTTCCCATCGCCTTACTCCCTGACTTCATTCAGCTCTCTGGTTGAATGTCAACCCTTCAGAAAAGACTTCCACATGCACCTGTCACCTGTCGAAAATGGTTCCTGAGCCCCTGGACATTCCATTTGCCTTTCCTAAGCCTTGCCGCTGCCCACACTTACAGCAGGGACTTATCCACTCCACATCCCCCACTGGAACATGAACTCATGTAGCACAAGCTCTGCCTTATCACTGGCGTGTTCCCAGCACCAAAACCAGTAACTGGCACACAGTGGGGCTGTTCACTTAACGAACAGAATCCTGTCTTAAAGGGTGGCTGACAGCACTTAGAGAAGCAGGCACAGGATGGGAAAGTGCTTTGTGAACAGTTTGAATCACTGAAAGAAAGGAAAAACATTGTCCAAACAGAAGCAGAGAATCCTCTGAGGCACAGCCAGACGTAACTGGGCTGCCAACACTTTGCTGTGTAGCCTTCAAGAGCCTCTCAAGCCAATTTCATGAGAAGAGACCCTTTCATGATATCACAGAGGAGAGACTCAGCAGGAAACTCAACTGGGGGCTGGGTTGAACTGGACTGGTTGTAGTCGATAGGATCTCAACTCACACTAGCCAAGCCAACAGAGAGGATGCATTGGCTCATGAAACCAGAAAGGCCAGGGGTGGAGCTGCAGGGGTGACAGCTGCCGATTCTCATTCTCTGTACGTCAGTCTTACCTGCTCCAAACATGCCGTCTCTATTGCAGAAGCGAGAAAAGACCAGAAAGGACCTGGGATGGTCTGTAAGATGACAGGGTCTCCCCTCCAGGCTCCGCTTGAAAAACACTCATGCCAATTGCTGTGACCTGATCTCCATAATGGGCGGTCTGCTTGCCTTGTCCAAAGAGGGAGAAAGTAGCACTGGACAGGCAAGCTCTCCAGGTGGGTGTGGTAGAGCCAGGACTTCAGCCACATCACCTGGCCCTGAAGCTGATACCCTGACCACAAAGCAGAGTGAGAGTCAGCATCCTACCGCAAGAGCAAAGCCCAGCTCCTCCTCGGGGGCTCACTTTGTTTTTGAAAAGGATGGCCTGGCTAGCAGATGCGCCCTGCAGAGGCAAGGACCAGCAGTGAAGAACTAATGGATCGAATGGCTGCCTCGCCTTGGTCCACAGAGATTATTGGAGTAGCTTCTCTGGCAGACAGGTACTAGATCAAGCCTTGGTCAATAGCAGGGTGTTCTAGGCAGATTGGAAAGAAGTAAGTGCAGATCAATCTCTTCGAGCAGATGGCGTCCACCTGAGAGAGTGGCAGGAGCTCATGGATGAAATGCGGACGGTTGCTTGGCAGGAGTGTGGGACCTGTCAGCGCGAACAGCCACAGCGCTGGAGTGGATATCGGCTCACAGATGTGACCCCGGCCGTGTGAGCGCCACAGAGGGGACTGGGGAATTACAGCTCAGCTGAGCCAGCTCTCAGCCTCCATCTGCATCCAGCGGGTGGCTGCGGACATAAAAAATAATCCACCGGGCAGGGAATGAATGGGTGTGGGAGCGAGAGCAGCCACACAGGTGCTGCCCAGAGAGATCACACTTGACAGCTGTGCTAGAGTCTTCTGTGGCCCAAGGCGGGGAGTCGTGTGTACGAGAGGAAACCGATGACTCCAATTTCCATGGCGGTAATGTACAGCAAGCAGCCGATATGTACAGCAAGGAGTCGGCTCTCTGAGTCACACCATCTTGGCTCAAATCCTGGCTTGGCCACCAACTTAGACTGTGTGAAGCTGAGTTGGTCATGAAGCATCCTGAGCTTCCAGTCCTCCCCTATGAAATGAGGCTGCTGACAGCTCACTTCAAACACTGCTTTGAGCCTTAGAAATGATAAGAAAAGTAGCTGGGGGTAGCAGGTAGGTAGTAAGTGGTGGTCGGTGTTGTTGACCACACCTGGACCCAGTACGTTCCCCAGTTGTCTTCTAAAGAACCCATAGGCCTCCAGGGTCAGATCCCTTGGGGCCATTGTGGAGGTCAGGTAACCAGGTGCCAGGCTCCCTGCTCTGTTTTCCCCTGTTTGTAATTATTTTCTTCAAAAGACTCTTTTGGATGAAAGATGTAGCCTGGTGGGTCTCATCTGTCCACTCACCTTCCATCCCACCCTCTCTGCTTGTGGGGGTCATTAACATAGTTAATGATCATTCTGCTTAAAATTAGCACAATTTCATTTGCTTCTAGTTCTGTTGCCCTGAGGACTATGAAGCATCTGGACCTTTTATTGATTTGTTTATTTGAAAGGCAGAACGACAGACAGAGGGAGAGAGGAGGGGTTGGGGGAGGGAGAGAGAAAGAGAGAGATCGAGAGATCTACCTGCTTATTCAGTTCCCACATGGCCACAACAGCCAGATCTGTGCCAAGATGAAGCCAGGAGCCAGGAACTCCATCCACGTCTCCCACACGTGTGTCTAAGCACTTGGGCCCTCTTCTGCTTTCCTAGCAGAGAGCTGGAGAGGAAGAGGAGCAGCTGGGACTTGAATTGGCACTGCAATCGGGGAAGACAGTGTCACCAACGGCGACTTAACCCGCTGCTCCACAGCACCACTGCACATCTCCACAGTTAGCGCAGTGACTGAGAGCGTGAGCACTAGAGCCAGGCTGTCTGGACCCGATTCCTTTTTTAGCTATGTCACCTTCAGAAGTCCCTTCACAGCTCTGTGCCTCGATCTCTTCATCTGTAAAATAGGGGTGGTCATAGCAATAATACTTGGCTTATACAGATGACCTGAAGACTGAGTAATTAATACATGCAAACCACTAAGAATGGTGCCTTGCAGTGTTAACAGTTGCTGTCATCACCACCACCACCAATATTGCCATCAACATCATTTTCATCATCATCACCATGCCAACACAACCACCATCATCATCTTCGTTACCACTACTTCCAACGTTATCGTCACCAGCATCATCTTCATTATCATCACCCTTATCACCTCCCCCTCCACCGTCATTATCACCAACATCATCATCATCACCACCCCCACCGCCGTCATTATCACCAACATCATCATCATCACCACCCCCACCACTGTCATTATCACCAACATCATCATCACCACCACCACCGTCATTATCACCAACATCACCCTCATCACCACCCCCACCACCGTCATTATCGCCAACATCATCATCACCACCACCACCACCACTGTCTTTATCACCAACATCATCATCATCACCACCGTCAGCATCATTACTGCTGCCACAGAGAAGTCTGAAAATTTCTCTGGGCCTCCAGGATAGAACACAGAATAACAGTCGCCCTGACTTTGTGCAGGAAACCACAAGCTAGAGGCCAGGGCCCTGACTCAGGAGAGGATGGGAAAGGAAGGCGCAGGGTGACCTGTGAAAGATACTCTCCCCCAGAGCCTGTATCTGAAGCCAACTCTGCAGACTGAAAGGTGACCTAGGCAGGAAGGGCTGTTTCCTCTGTTGCACCTGTCACGCCTTCAAGGAATTTGGAAATAATTGAGCTGCCAACCAGTTGAGCTGGGGCTGTTTTGACACACTCAAGGAATGACAGAGAGACCAGGACAAATGCCAGCGATGAAAGTGTCGCTCCCCCTCTTCGTGGAGGAACGACACAGGACCCTGCGCTGTTCTTTCGTCTGCTCGGCCCTCCCCGGGTTTGCTGCTGGTCCTTCCCGGGTTGGCTGCCATCCCTTCCACCTCCGTGGAAGGGCGGTTCCCCCTGGCCACTTTCCCCACTTCCGCAGGGGAGTGGCACACCACCGGCCGGCTCTCTCGGGGGCTGCACAGGTGTTCCCTTAGATGTTCCCCTTAGATGTTCCTGGTGCATGCCATCTCTCTCCTCCTTTATAGTCCTCCTCCGCCAATCCTAACTCGGCTGCCCACACGCCGAGTACGCTGCTCTCCTCCAATCAGGAGCAAGTCCTACAGTTTATTGGCTGAACTGGAGGCAGCTGTGTAGAAGCTGTTTTCTCCTCTCCCAGCACCATACTGTGGGAGAGCAGATGCATAGAATAAGTCTTAATTCCAGCAACTTAGTCTAGTCCGAGTTGCTCCCCACAGATCCCCCTTTCTTTTTATTTTTTGGCGTTGATACGCGCCTGTCTTCGGTGTCCCGTGGCACACACTCTGCTCTACTTGCTAGAGTTGCCCACAGGTGCTTACAAGTCCTATCAATCAGGCAAACCGAATCTGGGTCCTCTCTTCGCCATGTTGTGAGGAGGTTTTTAGGCGCTGATCGTGCCTGTGTTCGGTGCCCTGCAGCGCATGCTCTGCTCTGCCCGCAGGTGCTTACAAGCCCTATCAGGCAAACCGAATCCAAGCCTTCTCATTGCCATATTGTGGGGAGGCTTATTGGTGTTGATTCGTGCCTATCTTCGGTGACCTGCAGCTCATACTCTGGTCGAGCTGCCTGCTGGTGCTTATCGCCCTAATCAGGCAGACCGAATCCAAGCTCTCTCATTGCTGTGTTGTGGGGAGGCCTTTCTCTATTTCTCTATCTCCGGGCATTCCTATTTCTCTCATTTTACTTCTAAACTTCTGTTTCTCTTATCCCTGTGGCTTCCCGGCGCCCGCCCAGAGGCTGCTTCTCGGCGGCTTCCCGGCTCTGAGCCGCTTCAGCCCGCGCCTCTCTCATCTGCGCAGCTTCCCGGCTCTGCGCGGCTCGGCTTCGCGTGCACACTCCGAGGTCTCGCACTAGCCCAGCGTTCCCTATCTACTTGTGCCCCGCACGCTCTCTCTGCGCGCGGCAGCCTCCGCGAGTCACACAGCCCCAGCTCACGTCTCCACCACTAGTATTCAATCTAAGTTCCTCGGGCTAACCTGGCGAATTCAACCTAGCTCACGCGTCTACGCCTTTCGGTCTGGCTTCCCGTCCTTTGCTCCTCAGGCTAATCTGATGGATTCCAACCTAGCTCATACGTCTCTGCCTCTAGTTTTAGATTTTCGCCTTTTGCTCCCCGGGCTGACTTGACGAATCCCAAGCTGGCTTGCGTTTCCGCCTCGGCCTGCCCCCGTGGCTACATCCTCCCTAACATATTTTTCTCTACCCGGTATGTTTCCCTAAGTTTTCTTCCAACAATATTCCTCCCTCATTTCTCCTGGCTTCTCCCCACAGTCCGCATCCGAGTCTGTTTGTTCTAGCTTTCACTTTCGCTTTCGACCTTAGAGATTTCTCCCAGCTTCCCCCCGAAGTCCATATCTGAGTCTATGCCTAGGCTTTCAATAGCTTCTTCCGGCACCTTTTTCGTCCGGCTTTTCCCTAGGCTGTTTGCTAGTCTCTCTCTCCGATATTTTCCACTTCTTCCCGTTTCTTCCCTCCTAAGTTTCCTATCCGAGTCACGGCACCATTATGTCGCTCCCCCTCTTCGTGGAGGAACGACACAGGACCCTGCGCTGTTCTTTCGTCTGCTCGGCCCTCCCCGGGTTTGCTGCTGGTCCTTCCCGGGTTGGCTGCCGTCCCTTCCACCTCCGTGGAAGGGCGGTTCCCCCTGGCCACTTTCCTCACTTCCGCAGGGGAGCGGCACACCGCCGGCCAGCTCTCTCGGGGGCTGCACAGGTGTTCCCTTAGATGTTCCCCTTAGATGTTCCTGGTGCATGCCATCGCTCTCCTCCTTTATAGTCCTCCTCCACCAATCCTAACTCGGCTGCCCACACGCCGAGTACGCTGCTCTCCTCCAATCAGGAGCAAGTCCTACAGTTTATTGGCTGAACTGGAGGCAGCTGTGTAGAAGCTGTTTTCTCCTCTCCCAGCGCCATACTGTGGGAGAGCAGATGCATAGAATAAGTCTTAATTCCAGCAACTTAGTCTAGTCCGAGTTGATCCCCACAGAAAGGACAGAGCCTCTTCCAGACAGGGAGGTGTCGGGAGCGGGACTGCAGAAGTGTCTGGGCTGGCCCCAGCTTCCTTTAATATTGTTTTAAAAGAGTTGCAGGAGGTGGGGGTGTGAGGAGCACAGCAAGCCCTGGGTTTCCAGATGAAAAGGACAAGAAAAGGGAAATTGATGACACGAAAACAGGAAAATCTTAAGACCCTGTGCAGGTGAGCTGGAAGGAGGGAGATGCATTGAAGGTGAGCAGGTTCAAGGTGACATACTTTACAAAATGAGAGCTTTTAGAGAGCGCCCCTGAGCACATCACCAGCTTCACACATCACCAAGAAGAACAGTAAAAACAAAATTAGACATTAACCTCCTTAGTGTCTTTTTCCCACAACTCCCTGTGTTTGGGGGCTGCTCTGAGCCCCAGCTCAGTGAGGCGCAGTAGCGTCAAGCCTGGGAACAGATGAACCGGGGGGAGGATGGTTCCAGGGGGAGCCTGTCTCAGCTGAGTGGGCCATCTGGCTTGTTCAAGTGCTGATGGCCTTGTTACCTTTCAGAGGATGACCTACAGAGAGGATAAAAGCCATAACGCTGCTATCCATTCCCAAGAGGCCCTATCAACTCAAGTGGTAGATGACTGTGTTTTTCTCTCCAGAAAGCTTGTGTACCATGAGGGTCCCCCATGGCCAGTGGCAATATTTGTGAGCCACAAATGCTTGGGGTGAGCTGGTTATAAGGCCACTTCCTATTTCTTATGCCCCACAGTTCAGCGTCCACGATCGATGTCCCTGTGTGAGCTCATTGCCTGGATGGCCTGAAAGGACTCTCTGGCCAGCTGGCTCTCCCAAGTGAGCTCATTCTGTCTTTTCCACTCCTCCATTTTCTTCCATGAGGCTGAGTTTAAGAGCCAAGCTGATTTGGCTTTTAAACAGTATTATGTGTCATCTAAATACATACATTTCACTGGGGGAAACGTGCTAAATATGATATTCCCGTGAGTCACCCAACAGCTGTGCTGGCCCTGCAGTGCAAACCTGCATCCCCGTCATCACAACGCTTGCAGAAGAGTAGAGCAAGGTCATGTTTCAGGATGGGTGAACCCAAGAGGAGCAGGGGGAGGCCACCTCCTGGCCTTCCAAGGGGACCTTCAGGATCGCGAAGAAAGAACATCAGCCAACAAGAGCAGCACCCACATAAAATTTAGCCAAGGTCCAAGGAGCTCACGATGGATTTGGAATTAATAGAGAGAGGGGAAGACAAGCAAAGTGGAGCTATTCCATCTCTCTTTGCTTTGATTCCCTACTCTGAGTGTGAAAGGGAAATCAAACCCTACACCCTTCCCAGCCACCACTGTCGCCAATTGCTAGGGATCTTGGGTTTGCACACAAGTGAGCTAATATTTGCAAAGCCACTTGGTAAAATCAAGAGAGCCATGGGAAGCATTCCGTCATCATTATTATCACATAAATGACCGCTTAGGACTGTGACGGTCTCTCTCCCTGATGTGACGGTGTCGGGGGCCTGGGAAGGAGGAAAGGGCCTGGGAAGAAAGAAGGTCGCACTGCAGATTTTTGACTTTCAAATGTCAGAGGGTCTTAGAGGAATGCTTTTGCTATAGCCTGCCGTATTCAATGAATTCAAAATTCAGGAGGCAGAAAGATAAAAAAGAGTCCATTTCATTTTACTTTCCACAGATGACAATTTAGCTCTGCATTTCCATAACCTAATTAATGGGAGGCCACCCATGTCACTGTGGAGGAAGGCGCACTGTATATACCATATTTCCCTGCTGAGCCCTACTGAGGGGAGAATTTGGGAAGGAATCCTTAAATCACACTAATAGATTGCCTATTTTCTGGAATCACATCTTGAGACCACCCCCAAAGGACAGCCAACAGTCAAAAGGTGTAAGGATAATATTCTCCATTGTTTAGAGGGTTTCTGTGGGAGATTATCCTAACAGAGCTGTCACCTTTAAAGCTTAATCCTTTTTTTTTTTTAAACGAGTTTCACATTTTCAGAAGTCCAAGAATGCCTCTGGCCAAGGTGGCCTAAGGACATTTCCAAAGGAACAGGCAATCAAGAGAATGAGTCTCAGAAGCAAAGGATGCCCTTTGTGGTGCAACTGTCCCCATAGCCCTAGCTTTGATGTTTGCCCTCCTTGGCAGGCGTGCACACACCTCTGAAGCATGGCAGCCGTGGGTCTTGTGCCGAGGATCCCAAGTGGAACGTGTTGTCTTCTAATAATCTGAAATTAAATCATCGTGTCCTTTGATAACATCTTTCAAAAGCAAATTGCCTGCTCAATTATCCAGACAGTACTTTTTGCCTATACAGAGAAAAATGGCACACAACAGAGTTAATACACTTAATATTAGATTTTCAGAGGCATGTACCATATAATATTTGTTTTTTTTGTTTTTTTTTGTTTTTATTTTTTTTAACTTTTATTTAATGAATATAAATTTCCAAAGTACGATTTATAGATTACAATGGCTTCCCCCACATACCGTCCCTCCCACCCACTACCCTCCCCTTTCCCACTCCCTCTCCCCTTCCATTCACATCAAGATTCATTTTCGATTATCTTAATATACAGAAGATCAGCTTAGTATACATTAAGTAAGGATTTCAACAGTTTGCTCTCACACAGAAACATAAAGTGAAAAATAATAGATGATTTTTTTAAATGATGATGAAATCAGATCAGACCTATTGTCATGTTTAATCCCAGTGAGAGTCAAGTTGGGAGTTGATAATTTCTTTTTTTTTTTTTTTACAGAGGATCAGTTTAGTATACATTAAGTAAAGATTTCAACAGTTTGCACCCCCATAAAAACACAAAGTGAAATATATTGTTTGAGTACTCGTTATAGCATTAAATCTCAATACACAGCACATTAAGGACAGAGATCCTACATGAGGAGTAAGTGCACAGTGACTCCTGTTGTTGACTTTACCTATTGACACTCCTGTCTATGGCATCAGTAGTCTCCCTATGCTCCGGTCATGAGTTTCCAAGGCTATGGAAGCCCTCTGAGTTCTCCGATTCTTATCTTGTTTAGACAAACTCATAGTCAAAGTGGAGGTTCTCTCCTCCCTTCAGAGAAAGGTACCTCCTTCTTTGAAGACCTGTTCTTTCCACTGGGATCTCACTCGCAGAGATCTTTTGCCAGAGTGTCTTGGCTTTCCATGCCTGAAATACTCTCATGGGCTTTTCAGCCATATCCGAATGCCTTTAGGGCTGATTCTGAGGCCAGAGTGCTATTTAGGACATCTGCCATTCTATGAGTCTGCTGAGTATCTCACTTCCCATGTTGGATCACTCTCCCCTTTATTTATTCCATCGGTTAGTGTTAGCAGGTACTAGACTTGTTTATGTGCTCCCTTTGACTCTTAGTCCTTTCATTATGATCAATTGTGAACTGAAATTGATCACTTGGAATAGTGAGATGGCATTGGTACATGCACCTTGATGGGATTGAATTGGAATCCCCTGGTATGTTTTTAACTCTACCATTTGGGGCAAGTCAGCTTGAGCATGTGCCAAATTATACATCTCTTCCCTCTCTTATTCCCACTCTTATGTTTAACAGGGATCACATTTCAGTTAATTTTCAACACTTAAGAATAACTGTGGGCCGGCGCCGTGGCTCACTAGGCTAATCCTCCGCCTAGCGGCGCCGGCACACCGGGTTCTAGTCCCGGTCGGGGCACCGGATTCTGTCCCGGTTGCCCCTCTTCCAGGCCAGCCCTCTGCTGTGGCCAGGGAGTGCAGTGGAGGATGGCCCAGGTGTTTGGGCCCTGCACCCCATGGGAGACCAGGAAAAGCACCTGGCTCCTGGCTCCTGCCATCGGATCAGCGCAGCGCGCCGGCCGCAGCGCGCCGGCCGTGGCGGCCATTGGAGGGTGAACCAACGGCAAAAAGGAAGACCTTTCTCTCTGTCTCTCTCTCTCTCTCACTGTCCACTCTGCCTGTCAAAAAAAAAAAAAAAGAATAACTGTGTATTAATTACAGAATTAAACCAGTCATATTAAGTAGAACAGACAAAAAAACTACTAAGAGGAATAATGTATTAAGCTGTTCATTAACAGTCAGGGCTATGCTGATCAAGTCACCGTTTCCCATAGTGTCCGTTTCACTTCAGGAGGTTTCCTTTTTGGTGTTCAGTCAGTTGTCACCGATCAGGGAGAACATATGGTATTTGTCCCTTTGGGACTGGCTTATTTCACTCAGCATGATGTGTTCCAGATTCCTCCATTTTGTTGCAAATAACTGGATTTCGTTGTTTCTTACTGCGGTATAGTATTCTAAAGAGTACATATCCCATAATTTCTTTATCCAGTCTACTGTTGATGGGCATTTAGGTTGGTTCCAGGTCTTAGCTATTGTGAATTGAGCTGCAATAAACATTAGGGTGCAGACCGCTTTTTTGTTTGCCAATTTAAATTCCTTTGGGTAAATTCCAAGGAGTGGGATGGCTGGGTCGAACGGTAGGGTTATCTTCAGGTTTCTGAGGAATCTCCAGACTGACTTCCATAGTGGCTTGACCAGTTTGCATTCCCACCAACAGTGGGTTAGTGTCCCTTTTTCCCACATCCTTGCCAGCATCTGTTGTTGGTAGATTTCTGAATGTGAGCCATTCTAACGGGGGTGAGGTGAAACCTCATTGTGGTTTTGATTTGCATTTCCCTGATTACTAATGACCTTGAACATTTTTTCATGTGCCTGTTGGCCATTTGGATTTCCTCTTTTGAAAAATGTCTATTGAGGTCCCTGGCCCATCTCTTAATTGGGTTGTTGGTTTTGTTTTTGTGGAGTTTCTTGATCTCTTTGTAGATTCTGGTTATTAACCCTTTATCTGTTGCATAGTTTGCAAATATTTTTTCCCATTCTGTCGGTTGTCTCTTCACTCTCCTGACTGTTTCTTTTGCAGTACAGAAGCTTCTCAATTTGATGCAATCCCAAATGTTAATTTTGGCTTTGACTGCCTGTGCCTCCCGGGTCTTTTCCAGAAACTCTTTGCCTGTGCCAATATCTTGAAGGGTTTCTCCAATGTTCTCTAGTAACTTGATGGTGTCAGGTCGTAGATTTAGGTCTTTAATCCATGTTGAGTGGATTTTTGTGTAAGGCGTAAGGTAGGGGTCTTGCTTCATGCTTCTGCACGTGGAAATCCAGTTTTCCCAGCACCATTTATTGAGTAGACTGTCCTTGCTCCAGGAATTGGTTTTAGATCCTTGATCAAATATAAGTTGGCTGTAGATGTTTGGGTTGATTTCTGGTGTTTCAATTCTGTTCCATTGGTCTATCCATCTGTTTCTGTACCAGTACCATGCTGTTTTGATTACAACTGCCCTGTAGTATGTCCTGAAATCTGGTATTGTGATGCCTCCGGCTTTGTTTTTGTTGTACAAGATTGCTTTAGCTATTCGAGGTCTCTTGTGCCTCCATATAAATTTCAGCACCAATTTTTCCAGATCTGAGAAGAAGGTCTTCGGTATCTTGATTGGTATTTCATTGAATTTATAAATTGCTTTTGGGAGAATGGACATTTTGATGATTTTGATTCTTCCAATCCATGAGCATGGAAGATTTTTCCATTTCTTGGTATCCTCTTCTATTTCTTTCTTTAAGGTTTTGTAATTTTCATCGTAGAGATCTTTAACGTCCTTGGTTAAGTTTATTCCAAGGTATTTGATTGTTTTTGTAGCTATTGTGAATGGGATTGATCTTAGCAGTTCTTCCTCAGCCATGGCATTGTCTTTGCATTGATTTTATACCCTGCTACTTTGCCAAAATCTTCTATGAGTTCCAATAGTCTCTTAGTAGAGTTCTTTGGGTCCCTTAAATAAAGAATCATGTCATCTGCAAAGAGGGATAGTTTGAGTTCTTCCTTCCCAATTTGTATCCCTTTAATTTCTTTTTCTTGCCTAATAGCTCTGGCTAGAACCTCCAGAACTATATTGAATAGCAGTGGTGAGAGTGGACATCCCTGTCTGGTCCCAGATCTCAGTGGAAATGCTTCCAACTTTTCCCCATTCAATAGGATGTTGGCTGTGGGTTTTTCATAGATTGCTTTGATTGTATTGAGAAATGTTCCTTCCAAACCCAGTTTGCTTAGAGTTTTCATCATGAAATGGTGTTGTATTTTATAAATGCTTTCTCGGCATCTATTGAGATAATCATATGGTTTTTCTTCTGCAGTCTGTTAATGTGGTGTATTACATTGATTGTCTTGCACACATTAAACCATCCCTGCATACCAGGGAGAAATCCCACTTGGTCTGGGTGGATGATCTTTCTGATGTGTTGTTGCATTCTATTGGCGAGAATTTTATTGAGGATTTTTGCATCTATGTTCATCAGGGATATTGGTCTGTAATTCTCTTTCAGTGCTGCATCTTTTTCCGGCTTAGCAATTAAGGTGATGCTGGCTTCAGAGAAAGAATTTGGGAGGATTCCCTCTTCTTCGATTGTTCTGAATAGTTTGAGAAGAATTGGAGTTAGTTCTTCTTTAAATGTCTGGTAGAATTCAGCAGTGAATCCATCTGGTCCTGGGCTTTTCTTTGTTGGGAGGGCCTTTATTACTGTTTCAATTTCTGTCTCAGTTATGGGTCTGTTTAGGTTTTCGATGTCTTCCTGGTTCAATTTAGGTAGGTTGCATGTGTCCAGGAATCTATCCATTTCTGATAGGTTTCCCTGTTTGCTGGCATACAAGTCCTTGTAGTAATTTCTGATGATTCTTTTTATTTCTGTGGTGTCTGTTGTTATGTTTCCTTTTTCATCTCTGATTTTATTGATTTGGGTCTTTTCTCTTCTTTTTTTATTTAGTTGGGCCAATGGGGTGTCAATTTTGTTTATTTTTTCAAAAAACCAACTCCTCGTTTGGCTGATTTTTTGTAATTTTTTTTGGATTAAATCCTGTTGATTTCTTCTCTGATTTTAATTATTTCTCTTCTCCTACTAGATTTGGGTCTGGTTTGCTGTAGGTTTTCTAGATCCTTGAGGTGAATTGAAAGCTCATCTATTTGGTGCCTTTCCAATT
The DNA here is from genome assembly GCF_051225735.1 of Oryctolagus cuniculus. Taxonomy (NCBI): domain Eukaryota; kingdom Metazoa; phylum Chordata; class Mammalia; order Lagomorpha; family Leporidae; genus Oryctolagus; species Oryctolagus cuniculus. The sequence goes on along the minus strand of NC_142878.1, from coordinate 96,083,343 downwards.
TCTTGATGTAGGCACCTATTGATATAAACTTTCCTCTTAACACTGCTTTTGCTGTGTCCCATAAGTTTTGGTATGTTGTGCTGTTATCCTCATTTACTTCCAGAAAGTTTTTGATTTCTCTTTTGATTTCTTCTATGCCCATTGTTCATTCAGGAGCATGTTGTTCAATCTCCATGTGTTTGCATATGCTCTAGGGATTCCTGAGTTGCTAATTTCCAACTTCATTCCTTTATGGTCTGAGAAGCTGCATGGTATGATTCTAATTCTTTTGAATTTGCTGAGACTTGCTTTATGGCCTAGTATGTGGTCAATCCTAGAGAAGGTTCCATGTACTGCTGAGAAGAATGTAAAATCTTTAGCTGTAGGATTGAAAGTTCTGTATATATCTGTTAGATCCATTTGGGCTATAGTGTCATTTAAATCTACTGTATCCTTGTTGATCTTCTGTCCTGTTGATCTGTCTATTTCTGAGAGTGGAGTATTGAAGTCCCCCAGTACTATTGTATTGGGGTCTAAGTCTCCCTTTAAGTCCGTTAACAAATCTTTTAGATAAACCGGTGCCCTGTAGTTAGGTGCATATACATTGATAATTGTTATATCTTCCTGTTGAATTGATCCCTTAATCATTATGTAGTGTCCCTCTTTGTCTCTCTTAACGGTTTTTGTGGTAAAGTTTATGTTGTCTGAAATTAAGATGGCTATGCCTGCTCTTTTTTCATTTCTGTTGGCATGGTATATCTTTTTCCAGCCTTTCACTTTCAGTCTGTATGCATCTTTGTTGGAAAGATGAGTTTCTTGTAAGCAGCAAATAGATGGGTTTTGTTCCTTAACCCAATCAGCCAATCGGTGTCTTTTAACTGGACAGTTCAGGCCATTCACGTTCAATGTGACTAATGATAAGTGGTAACTTTGCCCTGCCATTTGCCAAAGATAAGTTCTAATATATGCTTTGAATTCCCTGTGATCTTTTGCTGTGAGCTTTCCTTCCTTGGTTTCCTTCCTTTACCTTCTTTCATATTGATGACCGTGTTTCTTTGTTTCTGTGTGTAACACATCTTTAAGCATCTTTTGCAGGGCTGGACGAGTGGCAACAAATTCTTTCAATTTCTGTTTGCTATGAAAAGTCTTTATTTCACCTTCATTCACAAATGATAGCTTTGCAGGATATAATATTCTGGGCTGGCAGTTGTTCTCTCTTAGTACCTGGGCTATATCTTGCCATTCCCTCCTAGCTTGTAGGGTTTCTGATGAGAAGTCAGCTGTGAGTCTGATTGGAGATCCTCTGAGAGTAATCTGACGTTTCTCTCTTGCACATTTTAGGATCTTTTCTTTATGTTTCACTGTGGAGAGTTTAATTACAACGTGTCGTGGTGAGGATCTCTTTTGGTCGTGTTTATTAGGGGTTCTGTGGGCTTCCTGTACTAGGATTTCTCTGTCCTTCTCCAAACCTGGGAAATTTTCTGCTAATATCTCACTAAAAAGGCCTTCTAATCCTTTCTCCCTCTCCATGCCTTCAGGAACTCCTAGAACCCGAATGTTGGGTTTTTTAATAGTATCCTGAAGATTCCCGACAATATGTTTTAGATTCCTAATTTCCTCTTCTTTTCTTTGGTCTGACTGTATCCTTTCCTGTTCTCTGTCTCCTAAGTCCGATATTCTCTCTTCTGCTTCACCCATTCTGTTTGTAAGGCTCTCTATTGTGTTTTTCATTTGATCTATTGAATTCTTCACTTCAGTCACTATCACAGTTTCCTGTTGTACTAGTTGTTTCGTTTCATTTTGATTCCTCCTTAATATTTCATTTTCACGAGAGAGATTTTCTATCTTGTCCATTAAGGATTTCTGTAGTTCAAGAATTTGTTTTTGAGAACTTCTTGATGTTCTTATCAATTTTTTGAGATCTGCTTCTTGCATTTCTTCTATATCATCATCCTCATAATCTTGAATTGGGGTGTCTTTTTCATTTGAGGGCGTCATGGTGACTTCCTTGTTTTTATTACTTTGGTTTTTGCGTTTGTTATTTGTCATATTGGAGATATTTGGTTTCTTCACTGTGGTGCTTTTCCTTGTTATACTATGACTCTAGATTAAGTGGACTATCTGTTTTTGATGGAGCCTTAGGGCTTGAGATGGGTGTGGCCTGAGAGCTCTGTTTGGTGTGCCAAAGGTGACACTCCCAGGTTAGGTGTGATAGATCTCTCTCTCTCTCTCTTTCTTTTTTTTGATTCAAAAGGGAAGTTATTCTGCACAGCTGAACGAAGTTGGAGGTAGTTAGCAGGCAAATGATATACCCACAGGAGCCAGAGATCAGAAGCTCTTTCCCAAGGACCACACAGGGAATCTGTTCGGCCCTCAGAGTGGGCTCAAATTCTCCTTCAGTCTCCCACTGGGTTGCCAAAGTTACGGAATTGTAGCGTCTCTGGAGAGTGCTCACGTGAATTCCGTGAGTTCTCTCCCCCACCGTCTCTTTTTTCACAGTCTCAGTTCAGTAGCACCACAAATTTACTAGGTCCTAATCTCCTGTTAATTTGCCCTGCCCAGAGTCAGGTTTTTCTGCTAGGCTCAGGGCCAGTGCAGACCTGAGGTCGCTCTGCTTATGACGTATGTCCAAGATGGCGCCTGCTCTTTGTCTTGCTCGCCCTTGAGAGGTGAGTGGAGAGAGAGAAACCCGTGTCCTTACCAGTCACCTTTTTTTTTTTTCCTCTCTCTCTCTTCCAGTTAGCCTGGTGAAGTCCCCCCCACCCCGGGGGTCGTTCCCTCTAGTCTCCTCTCTCCGCTTGCCTGCCGATGTCTCGGGCTATTGAGGTTCGGCTCACCTCGCGTTCCAGCGGCTCGGTCCCGCGGCTCGGCTTGCGCAGCTCGGTCCCGCGGCTCGGCTTCCGCGGCTCGGTCCCGCGGCTCGGCTTCCACGTGGTGGGTGACCTTGTTCTCCCAGTAGGTCCTCCGATTCACGACCACTCAATCCAGAAGGGTTTCCTCTGCAATATTTTCCTGGTTCTTTTTTCTGAGGCTACCGTAACTCCCCTTTTATTAAACTAAATTTTCCCGGACTATCGGTGCGCGCCCTCACTATTCCGCCATCTTGGCTCCCACCCCATATGATATTTGTGTTAGTGGAATTCAATTGAGTTGTGCTTACCAAGAAATTATTTAATTATTATATTGCTGGTTGAACAGGTGACATAATAAAATAACATTCTCTTTTTTAAAAAAAATCATATTTATTGCTGGGTGATAGGAAGAAATCAAGAGAGCAGTGGAAACCATTACTGAGAAGGCTTGAACAACCACAATTTACTACAAAGAGATAAAAGCCAAACACCTCAGCCATATTATGGCCATAATTGTCTGCAGTTTACCCATCTTGTAAAATAAAAGGATCATGAAATGTGAGAGCACGTTTCAAAACATACATGGAAGGTGTTAGAGTGATTATGCGTGGGCTTGCCTGACTTCCCTGTAAATTGTTTGTCTTTCAGTGGGAAGTGGAAAGCTATTAATTAGCAGTGATTTTGACAAGATGGGAGTCCGCGGGCTTTGGCTGGGAGAGAACTCGTTGAAGGGGCCTGCATGTTTTCAGGGGGAGTGGATCTCTTGCGTCTCAGCTTTTAATGGCATTTTGTTGTCTGCTAATCCCTCCTACGGCTACACATTTGCAGATCTGAGATCTGATCCATGTGTGCGTGGCTCCAGTTGTAACACAGAGCTTTCCTCTCCTAACTCCAGGTGGCAGACAGAAGCTGGGCTGCGGAGCTGGCCCAGGGAGCTGCAGACCGAGGACTGGGACAGCGGCCACCGTGCCAGCTGTCTTTTACCGCATTCCAGGCACTGGCGCTGAGACAAAATCCGACTCCACGCTCTCTTCCCTTCCTTCCCGGCTCTCCGCGCCGAGCGTTTGCCACCAGCAGGTCCTGCAGCCACGGGAATTTATCGCTTTCCACCGTTCCCCTTGGCTGCATCCCCAAGCCCAGCGACTCCCCCTCTTCTGGAAGACTCCATAACTCAGCCGGCATCTAATCAGCATCGTGCTGCCTTCCCATCCTTCCCTGCGCCAGAGCCGTGATTCCTTCTCCTTCCCCAGTGGAAGGCGACTCACAGCACAGGCCATCCTGTTGTGGGCATTTGAAGACTGAAGCAGTGGTTGGAAGATCTCTCTGCCTTTTTTTTTTTTAAGATTTTTTTTTATTTGAAAATCAAAGTTACAGAGAAAGAGAGAGAGAGAGAGAGAGAGAGAGAGAGAGAGAGAGAGATCTTCCATTCACTGGTTCACACCCCAGAAAGCCACAACATCCAGGGCTGGGCCATGCTGAAGCCAGGAGCTTCTTCCAGGTCTCCCACGTGGGTGGCAAGAGCCCAAACAGTTGGGCTATTTCTGCTGCCTTTCCCAGGCAGCTGGAAGTAGAGCAGCCGGGACCCAAACCAGCACCCACGGCAGGGATGCCTGCATCGCAGGTGGTGGCTTTGCCCACTATGCTACAATGATGGCCCCCTCTCTGCTTTTTAAATGGAAATAAATAGCTGTTGGAGAAGAAAGATGCTAAGCACACAGAAGTGTGTAGAGAACAAGGAATTGCATACCATATGCACAGTGTCACCTTACCACGTCTCAGCACTTTTCCATTTCCTCCAAATCTCATTCTTTTCTCTGTGAAGAAACCTCTGTGGGTCTGTCTGATCCCACCTTCCCCTGCCTTCCTGGAGGTGACACCATCCTGCTTTTAGTGTTTCTATTCTCCCCAACAAATATAGTTTATGTAGCCATAAAAGATACGTTGTATTGTTCTACAGGATTTTACACAAATGAGATGGCTTAGTTGAAGCCATTCTGCAACTTGCTTTTTCAGGCAAGAGACTTTGTTTTGAGGGTGCTGCGTGTGGATTTATGTGGCTCCATTCCTCTCATTTAAACCACCACACAGCACTCCATTGAGCAGATGGAAACACTGCCATTTATTTAGCCTTCTCCTAAACACAAACCTTTAAGTGGAGACACAAAGGATGCTTGCTGCATCCTGAACACCCTCTCCCATCCTTATTCAGAGCAGCATGTGCACTTACAAGGCTACCATTTCTACTTTTCTCACTCTCAGGGGTGGCCATGTCTATACTCTGACCGTTACTGCATAAGCAGGAGCTTCCTACACAAGAAGATTCCTTTTTTTTTTAACTTTTATTTAATGAATAAAGATTTCCAAAGTACAGCTTATGCATTACATTGGCTTCCCCCCCCAATGACTTCCCTCCCACCAACAACCCTCCCCTTTCCCGCTCTCTCTCCCCTTCCATTCACATCAAGATTCATTTTCAATTCTCTTTATATACAGAAGATCAGTTTAGCATATATTAAGTAAAGATTTCCACAGTTTGCACCCATATAGAAACACAAAGTGAAAAATACTGTTTGAGTACTCATTATAGCATTAAATCTCAATGTACAGCACATTAAGGACAGAGATCCTACATGAGGAGTAAGTGCACAGTGACTCCTGTTGCTGACTTTACAAATTGACACTCCTGTTTATGGCATCAGTAATCTCCCTATGCTCCGGTCATGAGTTTCCAAGGCTATGGAAGCCTTTTGAGTTCACCGACTCTTATCTTATTTAGACAAGGTCATAGTCAAAGTGGAAGTTCTCTCCTCCCTTCAGAGAAAGGTACCTCAAGAAGATTCCCTTAAAAGGGGAAAGACGAGACTGTGCCCCTCTGCTTGTCCTCCGTTTCCCTCTTCTTGTCACTTGGAAGGCGATTTGAGAGCTGAAGCTCCAGAACCATGTGAAACCATGCGGTGATACCGCGGATGCGCACTGCCTGCTCAGCGTGGCCGAGCCTAAAGAAGACAACTTGTGATCGAGTGAGATTCTGTATCTGCTCTTCATCTCAGTTCCTGACTCACAGCCTGAACACCCTTGCAATTGCCTGAGGGATGAGGTCGAGAGGAACACCTTTCGCGATCAGCAGCAAGCCCCTGGCAACCATAGCTCAGTTTACACTGAGTAGCTCTCCACCGACCCCAGAGAGCTTGAGGATGAGGAGGGTCAGAACTGGCAGCCTCCTCTGTCATCGGCCTCCAAGGAGGGGAGAGGAGCTGGAACAGAAGTCCATCACCCATGATGTAATGTGTCATACTGCCTGGCAGCAGGACCTCCTTAGAAATCCTAAGGGAAAGGGTTCCGACAGCCTCTGAGATGATGGATACACCGAGATGCTGGGAACCTGGGGGGCAGCAGGAGAGGACCAGCTGCTCGGCACCCACCCCACTCCTCGCCCTCCACCTCGGGGGCTGTGCTCCCTCCAGTACCTGTCAGAATCAAGCTGAGCACTGGGCCACGCAGTGGGGATCTGGAGAGATGGAGAACTGGCCGGTGTGAGGGAAAGCGCCATGCTGTGGGGAAAGCGCTGGAAGCACAGCTGGGGGGAGGGACCGGAGCTCCTGCTCATAGCCAGCTTCACGGGACCCTGCCAGACGTCCAGCTTCACCGACCCTGCCAGGCGCCCGGCTTCACGGGACCCTGATAGGCATCCAGCTTCATGGACCCTGCAGGGCGTCTTTCAGAACCTGCACCGAAGTTGTCGCATGGGAGGTTTGACCGCGCCTGCCTCTCCCCTCTCCTGCTGCTCTTTCTCGGGCTTCTGCATTTTGGGTCTGAGAGGACAGGAGGACACAGCATCTGGTTGCTTTGATCTGCCTTTGCCTCATTCCTCATGGGCTTGGACAGTCTGTCTTTTTCATTAAAAATATATATATATATATTTATTTGAAAGGCAGAATTAGAGGCAGAGACAGAGACAGAGATCTTCCACCTGCTGGTTCACTCCCCTAATGACTGTAGCAGCCAAGGCTGGGCCAAGCTGAAGCCAGGAGCCCAGAACTCCATCTGGGTCTCCCACGTGGGTAGCAGGGGCCCGAGCGCTTGGGCCCTCTCCCACTGTCTTCCCAGGCTCATCAGCAGGGAGCTGGATGGGAAGCAGAGCAGCCAGGAAGACATCAACGCTCCCATATGGTCTGCTGGCATCACCATCCCTGGCTTAGTCTGCTGCACTGCCACGCTGGCCCAGCTTGGGCACTTTTTCCATGTATTCATTTGCTGAACAGATTGCCCTATCCATGAATTATCTGTTCATTTTTGGCTATTTTCCTATTGGGTTCTTTTCTTGTTTCTTCTTATCAATTTTACTAAGGCATGTTTTCACTTTGTCTTTTGTTGTACAGAGGTTTTTGTTCTAGCCAAATTTATCCATTTTTTCCTTTGAAATTTTAAAAAGTCTCAAGTATCTATGTTTGTTTATTCCTTTCTGTTCCTATGATTCTTTATTTGTACCGTTTTCTAGCCCCTTTTAAAAGTCCATCTCCTAGGGACCAGCATTGTGGTGCAGTGGGTTAAGCTGTAGCCTGCAATGCCAGCATCCCATAAGAGCACTAGCTTGAATCCCAGCTGCTCCACTTCCAATCCAACTCCCTGCTAATGTGCCTGAAAAAGCAGCAGCTAACGGACCAAGTACTTGGGCCCTTGCCACCCACACGGGAGACCTGCATGTAGTTCCATGCTCCTGGCTTCAGCCTGGCCTGGCTCCAGCTATTAGCGAGCATCTGGGGAAGTGAACCAGCAGATGGGCAATCTCTCTATGTATGTCTTCCTTTCTCCCTGCCTTTCAAATAAATAAATAAATCTTTTTTAAAAGCCCATCTCATTTACTTTGTTTACTCATTTACTGTGATGAAAAAGATGTTTAAAAATGTTTTCTCCTTGGTTTTCAATTTAACCATTTTTGTTGATTTTAGGTTGTTTTCACTGTTAAAACACAAAGGTCATTTTTTATAAATATTTTTATTTATTTATTTGAAAGGCAGAGTTACAGACAAAGAGAAGGAGAGACAGAGAAAAAGGTCTTCCATCTGCTGATTCACTCCCCAAATGGCTGCAATGGCCAGAGCTGGGCTGATCCAAAGCCAGGAACCAGGAGTTCCCTCTGGGTCTCCCATGTGGGAGTATGAGCCCAAGCACTTGGGCCATCCTCCAGTACTCTTCCAGTCCAAAAACCGGAGAGCTGGATTGGAAGAGGAATAGCTGGGACACAAACCAGCACCCACATGGGATGCTGGCACTGCAGGCAGAGGCTTAGTCAACAAAGTCATAGCATCAGCCCCCCTAAAAGTCATTTTTTCAAATATAATTTTAAAATTCCACTGCCATAGTTCATTGTGCTTGTCCACATATTTTGTGGTTTTTATGCTGTCCCTTGTTCTCATCTTTTACACCTTTGTTCTTTGTTGACTTTCTTCCTATCATGAGCATCCATCAGAAGTAAACCCCCATGGGTGGCACATCTGAAAATGTCTCTATTTTGTCTTTACAACTGCTGGACAGTTTAGCTGGATATAGAACCCCAGGAAAGACTGTACAAAAAGCTCTCTGCACTGTACATGTCACATTTTATAACCACAGATTCTGTGATGGTTTGATGAATGTGTATCTCCCACCGGAATGATTTTGCTTGTGTGTTCCCTGTGTAGCCACCCTAGAACAATGCCAGGCACATGGAGGGCCCTGTAGAAACAGATACTGAATGAGTGAGTGTGTGCATGAGTGAATCCTTCACAAGGTTCTGTGTCCTCAAGGGCCAGGTGGGCATCTTCCTGCATGGGGCTGAGCTGCCCAGTGCCCAGGAGGAACCATACTTCAGTGCAGGAACACACGAATGCAGCCGATGTCCAAAACAAAACAGGGAGTGCTATTCTGAGACATGAGTGCCTTTTGAAGAAGCCAACTTCGATTCTCTAGCTTCACATTTTCTCCCCTGGTGCTGGCTGTGATAGAGCTGGGAGATTTTATGGAAGCAGAGCCTCCTGTTGAAGCGATCCACATTCTGCACAAACTTTCGAAGACCTGCTCACAGGACAGATTTCGGCCGAGACGTCATCCTTAAGTGGCGTGTGATGGAGGCGCCTTTAAAGGAGAGGGTGTCACGGCGTTCAGGGACAGGTTGCAGCAGAGGCAGAGCCACGGAGGAAATACTCAGCAGTCACGGCTGTGGGCACAGGCAGGGGCAGCCAGCTGGTGCCCCCGCAAGAGGAAGTGCATTAAGGTTGTGCAGGAAGGCCCATTGTACAGGAGGCATTGAAAGAGTTAGCCCCCGGAGAGCACTAATGTGCTTCGATTTGGTCATTTATAAAATGACAGGAACTATTAGGACTCGGAAAAGATGACTGGTCTTTACCGGTTGGAGGACACAGGGGTCACCCATATGTTGACAAAGTGAAAGGGACGTGCAGAAAGGCCTCAGTCCACTTGTCCACCCTAAAGCAGCCCATCACGTCTGGGTGGGCTGCTGTGTGTTCCCAGCCCCCATCTGTGTAAAAACCGCGATGCTATTCTGTCCCCTTCCAAAAGCCCCTGGTAGCCTGTGAGGGAAATTCTCAGACACCCTTTGTCAGCAGGTGGAACGGCTGTTGTCACGCCCAATACCACAAAGTTCACTGACAGTGAAGTTGGGGAGGCACCACACCCTGGAGGGAAATGGGTTTTAATGCAGTCGAAGCAGGAATGGGTATTTGACCTAGCAGCGAAGAAACCCACATCCATGTTGGAGACCCAGGGATCAGTGCCCTGCTCCAGCTCCTTATCCCAGCTTCCTGTTTAATGCACAGCCATCAGGGGAGGCAATGCTGTTGACTCAAGTAACTGAGTTCTTGCCACCCATGTAGGAAGCCTGGATTGAGCTCCTGGCTCCTGGCTTCCACCTGGACAAGCCCCAGAGGTTGTGGTGCATTTGGGGAGTGAACCAGCAGAGCGAAAGCTCTGCGTGTCTGTCTCTTTCTCTGTATCTCTGCCTCTCAAAAGAAAGCAATTGCCAGATTCCAAAGCAAATGCACTCGAAGGAGTTTAAAACCTTGTTTTCCTTGGCTCCTGAAAAACAGGACTTTTCCCAGATTGCATGTCCTTCAGCCATGACATCTGCTTGGGAACGTGGAAGGATCAGCAAAGAGAAAACTGCCTTCCAAATATTGGCTCAGGGGCTGGAAGAACACAGTTGCTGGAGGAAAAGAACAAATTCGGAATCAGAAAAGTAAATCATTTTTTGAGGCATCAAAGCGGGCTTTCCAAACAAAAGCAAGTGCTGTTTCTTTGTTCAGAGGAAATAAAGCCATTACGGAGCACACTTTAATGTCAATACAGGACAGAGACGCCTTTGCTGCCTGGCGTGTGCCTGGGCCTCTGGTCTGCGGCCACTCTTCAGACACGCCCAGCTGCTGTGTCCTCAGGAAAGGGACTTGCCAAGTGGCTTTGTGCACCTTTCCAGTAAAGATGATCAACAATAATAATAATAAGGTAATAAACTGGCCTTCCAGCTTGGCAAAACTTGAAACCATATGTTCTGAGAGTTGCTTCATTCACTGCTAATTAAGTTTTTTTTTGCCCCCACAAAATGAGACTTTTGGGACCAAACAGCTTTAGGCATGTGAGCATCTCAACGGGGCCTGCTCTACACTTTTGAGGATCTGATCTTGGCCAGCTTTGAAGCTCAGCGCCCTGTTTGGGATCTGAAGCTCGTTAATAAAATAAAACAGGAGTGCACACTTGGAGTCCTCCCACAGCCAGTAGGGAGGGTGACGGATGACTCCCTAACTCCAATAAAAAGAAAAAACAGACGGCGTCCAAGTGACATTGACAGTACTGAGCCACACATATGTCTTCCTGCCCTGGCCACCCAAAGGTCTCGTCGTGGGGACATCAGGGTCTGCTACCCAAGGCCCAGCCCAGATGGCTGTCAAGCACGTCCGCAGCAAAGGTCAGCGAGCATTTGGAGCCACGCACAGCTTGTCTGTCTCGAGTTCGTGCAGCCTCGCGAAGCGCAGATGCTCTCCCTTTAATCTTGTTGATGCTCTGCCGCGGTCACACTCAGTGTCATTTGGCTGCAGAAAACCCCTCCAGGAACGACCCTGTGAGAGAAACAGTGCGTGCGGGCGCCGACTCACTCGGGGTAGCTCCCAGCCTCTCTGCGTAGCTAAGCACAGTTAATTTATTTGAATGAAATGGGTTATGAGAGTGGCAGTGAACATATAAATACCTCTTTTTTTTTTTTTTTTGGTTGCTAACTCTATCGAATCAAATCATCTGGCTCTTCAAGGTTGAGTTTAGGGCTGTGCGTAATGTACTTCAATATTCACTTTCCAGGAGGGATTTGCAGAGCGTCCCAGAGCAGCATGTCTTACAGTCTAAAAGTTCAGCGTGAACCGGCGCCGCGGCTCACTAGGCTAATCCTCTGCCTTGTGGCGCCGGCACACCGGGTTCTAGTCCCGGTCGGGGCGCCGGATTCTGTCCCGGTTGCCCCTCTTCCAGGCCAGCTCTCTGCTGTGGCCAGAGAGTGCAGTGGAGGATGGCCCAAGTACTTGGGCCCTGCACCCAATGGGAGACCAGGAGAAGCACCTGGCTCCTGCCATCGGATCAGCGCGGTGCGCCGGCCGCGGCGGCCATTGGAGGATGAACCAATGGCAAAGGAAGACCTTTCTCTCTCTCTCTCACTGTCCACTCTGCCTGTCAAAAATAAAATAAAATAAAAATTCAGCATGGGTTCCAGCCTGGGATCCACCATTCCTAGCTGTGGGACTTTGGGCAATTCACCACATGGGTAAAAAGGAGAGAATCCAAGTACGCACATGATAAGCTATGGTGAAGATCGGTGCAGGGCACACAGAGTAAATACGCAGGCATCTGCTCAAAACATGGAAGGATAAACAAAGAGATGGCCAGCACTACGGCTCACTTGGCTAATCCTCCACCTGCGGCGCCGGCATACCGGGTTCTAGTCCCGGTTGGGGCACCGGATTCTGTCCCGGTTGCTCCTCTTCCAGGCCAGCTCTCTGCTGTGGCCTGGGAAGGCAGTGGAGGATGGCCCAAGTGCTTGGGCCCTGCACCTGCATGGGAGACCAGGATAAGTACCTGGCTCCTGCCATCGAATCAGTGCGGTGCGCCAGCCACAGTGGCCACTAGGGGGTGAACCAACGGAAAAGGAAGACCTTTCTCTCTGTCTCCCTCTCTCTCACTGTCCACTCTACCTGTCAAAAACAAACAACAAAAAAAGAAAAAAAAAAAAGAGAAGCTTGCCTTCCATACACTGGCTCATTTTAGGCCCTTGTGGCAGAGCCTCCTACCCAAACAGGCTGTGCCTTACCCACACGGCTCAACCTTTGTGGTGCTGTGGTGCAAAGCCCAGGCTCTGGAGAAAGGCCCAGCCCCAGAGGAACAGGGCTTGGCAGGAAAAAGAAGTTCCTGACTCTGCAAGCGTCACCGAAGGGCCGGGGACTCAGTTAGTTCTCTTCCCACGTGTGATTCTCGGTGAGTTTCATTTTTTCTAAAGCTCAGGGGAAGTGGAATTAGAAGATGTCTATTTGGGTTCAAAAGCATTTTGAAGTCCATGCTGAGTTTGTTTCAAAACACTCATTTTCCATGAACTTTTTGAAGACCCCTTGATTGCAAGGATCTCAGTATCTTTTTTCTTTTGGTGCCAAAATAAAGTTACCTTTTAACTCTCCTGTCTGTGGGGAGCAACTCAGACTAGACTAAGTTACTGGAATTAAGACTTACTCTATGCATCTGCTCTCCCACAATATGGCGCTGAGAAGGGAGTAAACAACTTCTACGCAGCTGCCTCTCGCCAACTTGAGTGATGACCTGCAGGAGCTGATCCTGCTCCTGATTTGAGGAGAGCAGCGTACTCGGCGTGTGGGTAGCAGAGTTGGGATTGGTGGAAGAGGACTATAAAGGAGGAGAGAGACAACATGCACCAGGAACATCTAAGAGGAACATCCGGATAACATCTGAGCAGCCCCCAAGAGAGCCGGCCGGCAGTGTGCCACTGCCCCGTGGAAGTGGGGAAAGTGGCAGGGGGAACCGCCCTTCCACGGAGGTGGAAGGATGGCAGCCAACCCAGGAAGGGCCAAACAGACAAAAGAACAGCACAGGGTCCTGTGTCGTTCCTCCACGAAGAGGGGGAGCGACACCTGTCCTTGAACTTTTTAAAGCGCCCCTGATGTGGTACCCATAACAAAACTATAGGACAGGTAAAATTATTATCTTTACTTCATTTGAGAGTATCCTGAAAGTCTGTGCAAAAAGAATTGAAAGGTCGGTTTATTCTGCTCCTAAAATCTCTGGAATCCATGCATTTATCAAAGAGGCTTAGGGAGACTAATTTTTCCAAAATTCAAGAGGTCTAACTGCCTACAGGATAAAGTCCCAGACCCGAGAGATTGTCCATGATGTGATCTTCCATCTGCCCAATGGCCTCCTGCCGCCTGTCCCTTGCCTGTGCCTCACTGTAGCCCAGACGAAGCCAGGGGCATCCAGCCTCCAACAGCCAACAGTACAAGCAGCCAAGACCCAAGCCCTGAACTCCAGCGAGCGTCGGGGCTGACAACTGTGTGAAGGCCTTCCCCAGGGCAGGACTGTTCCAAAAACCTGCCTTGCACGCCTTGCTCCTCGAGCCCACCCTCCTGGGAGCTGTTCATCTCACTCCCTCCCGTCCCCTCCTTACCTGGTCTGCCCCACCCTGTGGTCCCCTGCCTCTCCCTGCAGCCCACCTCCTCTCCTTGCACGAATGCAGAGACGCGGCAGCCCTGGCCTCTGCCCTCACCTCTTGGACCAGAGTGCAACTTGGTGTGGCAGAGGTCAGCAGAAAGGGCCGTCAGAAGGCTGCAGATGTGGAGGTGAGCAGGTTTTACATCACCCCCATTGCACTACAGCAAAGCTGAAACGGTTGCAAGTGTCTTGCATGGGTGACAGGTTCCCCCCCGGTGATGGGGTTCCTGCACAGGTGACACGGCTCCTGCAGAGGCTACTTCAAGCCCCCCTCCATGCCTTTCTCTTGCTGCCCTCTGTCCGCCTTACCCCACCTCACTCCTCCCCCTGCCTAAGCCCTCCTCAGGCACTCCGAGCCAGCCTCCCCTGATTGTAAGGCCCTTTCTCCTGGTGCGGGTCAGGTGTCCCTTCTCAGGACGTGCAGGCTCCCCGGCTAGTGCCCTACCTGCTGTCCTGACCGTGTGGAACTGCTGTGATGATTTCTGGCTCCATCCCCACCATACCACAAGTCTCTCAGGGCTCATGCACACTCTGCTGCCAATTGCTTCTCTGGGCTGGTTTCAGAGTGGCTTACACAAATCCGAATTTCTTCTTCTCAGTAACAAACACTCGAGAGGCGACCGGCACTGGCACGGGCGCAGCACACCTAAGAGGAGGCGGGACCCCGCTCCATGTCCTGGTCTTTCTCTCAGTCCCAGACAGAGGGCTCCTGGACCCTTGGCCAAGCCTCTGCATTCAGGGAGGAAGGCGCGGGGGCAGGTGGTGGACCCAGCTGTGTGCGGACTTCCCAGGAGCACATGCCTTGCCCATTACCAGCCTGCCCTAGGGGGCGCTGGCCGTTCCCTGGTCTAATGCATGCCCCAAGATGTGCATGTAACAGAGCGTGGTGACTCGCTTTTGCTTTTCTTCCTTTTTTATTACTGGGGTGAACTCATACAACATAAAACTCCCCATTTTAAAGTGGCCATTTGGTGGCATTTAGTCCTTTTGCAAATGTTGAGCCAGCCCCACCTCTGTCCAGCTGCCAAACATTCTCATCTCCCCAGAGGGGAGCTGCTCCTCGGTGCCCCAGCAACCACCAGTCTGGCCCTGTCTCTGTGCTCCTGCATGTCCCAGAGCTTTCTCATGCCAGGGGTCACCCAGAGTGCGGCCTGGTGTGTGCCTGCTTCGTGTGCCGAGAGTGTTTCCAGGGTTTCCTCCTTGTAATGTGCTTCGCTCCTTCTCATGGGTGAGTAATATTCCATTCTGCTTCTCCATTCAGCACTTGGTAGGCTTTCAGGGACTGTTTGTGTTGTGATTTGAACCCAGGTACCCTGGCTTCAAGTCCCCCCGGCAGAACACACAGGAGGTGCAGGGAGGGGAGCCCTTCACTGGAGGATGCTCATGGCCACATAATCCTTGCCTGTGTATGGTGAGCCCAGGAAGGCTGCCTCTAAAGAGTGGAGCTCCCGCCTGCGGTGATCCGAGTGAACCCGGGCCTGTCCGGCCACAGGTTTGCCTTGGCCAGAGCCCAGCCAGGTGCATTCCTCAGCAAGGTGTCATTTTATGTCTTTCTTATTGGTAATCATGCAGGATTCATGGCCGGTGGACTCTTTCTTCTTGCCAGAGGCTGATAAATTGGCCAGACGCAAGAACCGTTCTTCAATAATTAAAGCGTTTATGACTCGCAGGAGGAAGCAGATTTGGGCACACCCCCTGGGGACCTTGACAAGGCTTCCCCCAGCTGATGTCCTCATCTTCCATCAGCTGGGTGACTGCCTACCCTCTTCTTGGCCTCCAGGGACCTCGGCTCGCCATCCAAATGGCTACTCTCAGCTGAGGTTGGGCACTTTCAGAAATCCCCTGGGAGACTGAGTAGCAACCAAAGGGCCCAGCGAAACAACAATGGCCCCCAGTGGGCTCAGCATCCCGGAGGGACCCTCTGGGCCCCTTTCAGTTTCCCACTCCTGAGGGGGCTCCTGGACTTTCCCAGAGCAGGAAGGAAACCCTGCTGCACTGTCACCTGCCTCCCGGAGGGACCATGTGCCTAGGAAAGGGCTGGGGGGGAAGTGCCCAGCCATTGGCTCACGGCAGGTGGAGGGAGGAGCTGAGCGATGTCACTCAAAGGCCCAGGGTGGGACAAGCAGAGCCCAGGCCTGCTGCCCCTCTCGGGAACACAGAGTGAACTTGGAACTCTCAGAGCAGCATGCATAAAGGCTTTGGCTTCTGAGTCTAAAAGACCTGGCTTTGGTCCAGGCTCTGCCATTTGCTGGTTGGGCAACCCCGGGTGAGTCGCCTGACCTCTCCGAGCCCCAGTTTCATCATGCATGAGCTCAGGTGACTTCCACCTGCCAGGGACTACGAGGGTAATCCATGTGCAGCACAGTGCCAGGGCCCCACTGAGAGGTCACTGCAATGGCAGCGAAGCTGTTGATGTAACCTGGGACTCGTCCATCCCATTTGCTCCTGGGGACCCAGGCGGAGCTGCCAGGACCCCTGCAGGCCCACCTACCCCCTTACACCACCAGTCTAGCATTTTGCATTCAAGGTCTTAGCGACTCTGACCGGGCCAGGACGTTTTTCCTAGAGGGCCCTCTTCTCCAGGACAGGCTGAGGATTATAAAGCATGCTCCGAGTTTCAAGGTCAAACCTAGTACTTCCTATGAAAGTAAAAGATAGCAGTACATTAGGTTGTCAAGTTAATACAGTGTGATGGAGCAACTCCAGGCTGAAGATCCTACAAGACTGTAAAAGTCTAATAGATTTAGGGAAACGGTACGTTGGGGAGCAGATTGGACAGCGCTCATCAATGGATCAAAACTGCCTTGGAGGCTCCTTGCTCAGGCAAGAGCAGAGCCTTGCTAAATGACTGCCTTCCCTCCACGACCTGCAGACAAACCTCACTTCACACGGGGATGCTCACGGATGGGGCGCTGATCCGGAGGGGAGTCTGCACCTCACTTGGCCCCGAATGAGAGAAGATAGCCCTGACAAGCCAAATTCCGTTTTCTTTTGTAGATGTGACATAAACCATCCTAATTCCCTTAGCTCCATCTGCTGATTTTGGGTAAATTCAGACACATTTAGCTTTGTTTCCCTCTTGGTGAAATGCTTTTAATTATGTCAAGGCATGTTCTTGATGCATTTATGCTTTAATCAGGTACAAAATTGGCCGAGTGTAAGGTTTGTGCATATGCTCCCATGAAGGCATCATTTCAATGAGTTTTTTTTTTTTGACAGGCAGAGTGGACAGTGAGGGAGAGAGAGACAGAGAGAAAGGTCTTCCTTTGCCGTTGGCTCACCCTCCAATGGCCGCCACGGCCAGCATGCTGTGGCCGGCGCACTGCGCTGATCCGATGGCAGGAGCCAGGTGCTTACCCTGGTCTCCCATGGGGTGCAGGGCCCAAGCACTTAGGCCACCCTCCACCTCACTCCCTGGCAACAGCAGAGAGCTGGCCTGGAAGAGGGGCAACCGGGACAGAATCCGGCGCCCTGACCGGGACTAGAACCCGCTGTGCCAGCACCGCAAGGCGGAGGATTAGCCTAGTGAGCCACGGCACCGGCCTCAATGAGCTTTTATCCCAGGAAGAAATGCCATTCGACAACAGACAGGTTAACCAGAAAAGCGTAACTGGACCACACAGACTTTTTAAGAGTTACCAGGTGCAGTCATCAATTTGCTTCCCTCGTTGCAGACACCCCAGCAGTCACGCAGGCTCCATCTCTCTCCAAGCAGTCGCCAAGAAGTGATGGTTCTGCTGAACCGAGGTCTGATGAGAGATGGCACTGTTGACAGGTGTCCCCTGCCACCCCCACCCCCCACGTTTCATGCATCTTTCCGTTAGCTGGGATTTAATCTTTTCCATGGGGAAGACTGTTCAAATTGAGTAATTTAAATACCCTCCGTGACTGGGCCATGCATCATTCCAGCCCTGGGCGACCCGACTGCCAACAGCAGCATCCATTACACAAGTCCTGACTCCCCAGGCTCAGGGACCAGATGCTATGGATGGAAAGGAAGTCTCATCATGGGGCTGGGTGTGTCTGTCTGCACCACCAAGGAGCTGACACGTTCTGTGTCACAAGGCAGAACACACCCTTGCTTACCTTCAAGTGTTGGAAGTGTCTTCCTCAGGTGGGGATGCCAAGAGGTGGTGGGACCTTTCAGAGGTGGGAAGGTTGTTACCACCTTCCTTCTCTCTATCTGACTTCCTATCTCTCCCAGGGATTTCTCTGTCTCACAGGTACTCCCCTAATCATGCCATCCACTGTGGTGTGATGCAGCCAAGGGCACCCTCACTGGAGACTGAATTGTTGAGCCACCTGATCTTGGACTTCCAGCCCCCAAAACTGAGAGCTAAGCAACCTCTCTTTAGAAAGCACCCAGCCTTGGGTATTTTGTTATAGCAATGGCAAATGGACTAATACAGTGAAGAGCATTATTTCTGGAAAATCAGGCATTCCAGTCATTACCGCCTAACAGAGTACCCTCAAACTTAACAACCTTATACAGCAACTTTTACTCTGTGTTGTGGGGACTGGTGTTGAGGCAGGGCTCAACCAGCATGGTCATACAGTGTTTCTCAGCTCACGGATGAACGGAGCTGGGGGGTCTAAGAAGTCTTCTCCAAAAGTCTGGGGCTTTGGTGGGTGCAGCTGGAAGGTGAGGACTAGTGACCAGAGAGTCTACATGTGACACCTAAAACATGTGTTCACAAACAACTTGGATTCCGTCATGGTGGCTCAGAGCTGCCAGAGAGAGTGCTCAATGAAACCTAGGCAGACGCTGCAAGGCTTCTGACCCAGCTTCACAAGAGATGCACAGCATTCCCCCCATGAGTTATTTGCCAAAGCAGTCATAGACCAGCCCAGGTTAACAGGCAAAATGACATAGACCCTCATCCCTTGGTAACAGAAATAGCAAAGAGTGTGCAGTTTTAACCCACCATAGCAATCAAGAACATCGCAAAATGGTTGTTGTCACCATGGAGGGCTGAACGCTAACATTAGAGGCACGTTGTTAAACTGTAGTATAGAAAAAGGTTAGCAGATGCACCCATGACACTCAACCAAGAGCAAGCTGAGATGGTTCCTAGACTTTCTGCAAAATAAGCTTGAAGCATCCTTGTTCCACATACTTCATTTTTTTTTTTTTCACAGGCGGAGTGGACAGGGAGAGAGAGAGAGACAGAGAGAAAGGTCTTCCTTTGCTGTTGGTTCACCCTCCAATGGCCGGCCAGCGCACCGCGCTGATCTGAAGGCAGGAGCCAGGTGCTTCTCCTGGTCTGCCATGTGGGTGCAGGGTCCAAGCACTTGGGCCAAGCTCCACTGCACTCCCTGGGCACAGCAGAGAGCTGGCCTGGAAGAAGGGCAACTGGGACAGAATCTGGTGCCCCAACCAGGACTAGAACCCAGTGTGCCCGCGCCACAGGTGGAGGATTAGCCTATTGAGCCGTGGCGCCGGCCCCACATACTTCATTTTTAAGAATAACTAAGTATTGTTCATTTTGCTTCCTAAATAATGGGTAGGTTTCCATTTGCTTCTATCACCAGCAATTCTATTATCAGCACCACCTCCACCATCACCATCACCACCACCTCCACCATCACCATCACCACCACCTCCACCAGCACCTCCACCATCACCATCACCACCACCTCCACCATCACCATCACCTCCACCATCACATCACCATCACCACCATCATCACCATCACCACCACCTCCACCATCATCATCACCTACACCATCACCATAACCACCACCTCCACCATCACCATCACCATCACCTCCACCATCACCATCACCAACACCTCACCATCACCTCCGCCGTCACCATCACCACTGTGGGGAGCAACTCGGACTAGACTAAGTTACTGGAATTAAGACTTATTCTATGCATCTGCTCTCCCACAATATGGCACTGGGAGAGGAGGAAACAGCTTCTACACAGCTGCCTCCAGTTCAACCAATAAACAGCAGGACCTGCTCCTGATTGGAGGAGAGCAGCGTACTCGGCATGTGGGTAGCAGAGTTGGGATTGGTGGAAGAGGACTATAAAGGAGGAGAGAGACAACATGCACCAGGAACATCTATGAGGAACACCTGAGCAGCCCCCAAGAGAGCCGGCCGGCGGTGTGCCGCTCCCCAGCGGAAGTGGGGAAAGTGGCAGGGGGAACCGCCCTTCCACGGAGGTGGAAAGGACGGTAGCCAACCCGGGAAGAACCAGCAGCAAACCCGGGAAGGGCCGAGCAGACAAAAGAACAGCGCAGGGTTCTGTGTCCTTCCTCCGCGAAGAGGGGGAGCGACAACCACCACCTCCACCGTCACCATCACCACCACCTCCACCATCACCATCACCTCCACCATCACCATCACCTCTACCATCACCATCACCACCACCTCCACCATCACCATCACCATCACCACCACCTCCACCATCACCATCACCACATTAGTCCAAGCTACCTCCGTTCACCTAAAGTAGCTTCCTGATTGTTCTAGCTGTACCTGCGCTGACCCCTTCCAGTCCAGTTGCTCCACTTCAGGTGGAATCATCACTCCAGAGGCTGACCAGTCCAACCACTTAGAACCGTTTGATGGCTTACCCATGCTCTTAAAATGAAAGCCAAGCCCATTGTAATGGCACATGGGACCCAACCTTCCTTTCTGGCCCATTTCAGGTTCTCATTTCTTTCCTTTAATCCATCCCAATGCTTTCGGGTTTTTATTCTTGTCACATTTCCTTGACCCCCAGGCTGACCCCCCGCCCCACCAGAAGGACTTTGCTTCTCTCTGGGACTAGACAACTCTTTTCTCCACTCATGTCATGAAGCTGAACAAAACACCCCCATTTATTTTGTTGTTCATGTGTGCATGTTCAGCTTTGCTGTGTGACTATTTGGTCGCTAGGAATTCTCCACTCCACACAGTGAGCTCCATGGCTCAGGGAAGTTGCCAACAGTGGCCCCAGAGCTCCGTGGCTCAGGGAAGTTGCCAACAGTGGCCTCAGAGCCTGGGGAATAGGAAATAGTCGCCCTGAGGAGTTACTCATTTAGCATTTCTTGAATGGAGGAAGAAATAATCATTAGGTCCACCGTGAAGAGTTTTGATTAGGAAGTAGTGACCCTAAACTTCATTTCAGTCTATGAATCAATCACAGTGTTGATCTCATGCTTGTTTCCTGAAAACTTCATTGGCAGTTTGGTTGTATGTTAATACTCAGCTAGTTTAACAATGGAACATTTTATTTAAAATCATGATGCACTAGGAAAAACAACTCCTGAGAAAAGAATGTTTGTATCAGCTGAGAAATTGATCGAATGTTTTCATGATTCTTTTGTACTTGTTGATTACAAAGATTAAGGACCAACTCATTCATGGAGTTTTTCTGTCCTCAGAAATCTGATAAACAAATAAAGTAATACAAGTGAAAATGAAGTTAGCTTTACTCCCTGTACTGATGCCATCATTTCTCTGCCTTCCTGGGAGAGAGATACCACCATAGATTTGCTGTAAATTCATTAAATTCTTGGTTTTATATTTTTCTACATGTA
The DNA here is from genome assembly GCF_051225735.1 of Oryctolagus cuniculus. Taxonomy (NCBI): domain Eukaryota; kingdom Metazoa; phylum Chordata; class Mammalia; order Lagomorpha; family Leporidae; genus Oryctolagus; species Oryctolagus cuniculus. Next base: position 96,062,231 of record NC_142878.1, on the reverse strand, counting down.
TGTACAATCATAAATAATGTATGGCATTGTTTTATGTATTTTAAAAATTTTGCACAAATAGCATCATATTTTTCATATTATTCTAAAACTTGCTTTATAAGAGCTGTTCATTTTGATAAACAAGGATCTAGACTATTTTAAATTTTTATTTATTTATTCATTTAAGAGGCAGAGAAAAACAGTGAGCTCCTATCCACTAGCTCCTCCCAAATGTCTGCAATGGCAGCAGCTGAGCTAGGCCAAATCTGGAAGCCAAGAACTCAATCCAGGCTTCCCGCATGGGTGCTAGGATTAGCCAAGCTGGGGCCGTGGTGGCCATTTGGGGAGTGAACCAGTGGATGGAAGACTGCCCCCACCCTCATAATTCTGCCTCTCAAATAAATAAATAAATCTTAGAAAGAAAGAAAGAGAGGAGAGGAGAGGAGAGGAGAGGAGAGGAGAGGAGAGGAGAGGAGAGGAGAGGAGAGGAGAGGAGAGGAGAGGTCAGCACTGTGGCATAGCTGGTAAAGCCGCTGTCTGCAGTGCCAGCATCCCATATGGGCACCGGTTCAAGACCCAGCAGCTCCATTTCTGACCCAGCTCTCTGCCATGGCCTGGGAAAGCAGTAGAAGATGACCCAAGTGTTTGGGCCCCTGCATTGGCATGGGAGACCTGGAAGAAGCTCCTGGCTTCAGATCAGCGCAGCTCCAGCCATTGTGGCCATCTGGGTAGTGAACCAGAGGATGGAAGACCTCTCTCTATCTCCTCTCTCTGTGTAACTCTTTCAAATTAATAAATAAATAAATCTTAAAAAAAAGAAAAGAAGAAGGAAAAGAAACAGACAGAACATTTACCAAGGAAGAAAATACCCTGGTTCACCCAATGCGTTGAAAAGAACTGAAATCATGCGTTGTTGGTTCTCTGACCACAATGGAATCAAACTGGAAATCAATAACAGAAAGTCATAGAAAAATCTATGATCACTTGAAAATTAAGCAATACATTTGTAAATAATCCATGGGTCAAAGAGGAAGATTTAAAAATACACTGAACTAATAAAACTTAAAATATAATACATCAACATCTATTGAACACACCTAAAGCAGGTCTGAGAGGGAAATTTATAGCATTAAAGACTTACTTCAGGAAAGAAAGCCTCATGTGAGTAATCTCAGTTCCCACCCCAAGAACCTGAAAAAAGAAGAACAAAGGGAACTCAAAGCAATGGAAGGAAGGAAATAGTAAAGACAAAGGCAGAGATAAATAAAATTGAATAATGAAATAGGAGAGAAAACAATCAATGAGACAAAAAGCTGCTTCTTTGAAAAGATCAATAAAATTGACAAACCTGTAGCCAGCATGAAAGGAAAAGTCAGAAGGCATAAATCCTTAATATCAGGGATGAAATAAAAGGTACCACTACAGACCCTGCAGAACTCAAAAGGATAATAGAAATACCGCAAGCAGCTCTACACTCTAAATTTGGCCATACCTTGAAAAGAATAAGCTACTACTCATATAGCATGAGACAAATAATTAGAGCAACCTTAAAATTGTTAATATTATTGATTTTTTCATTTAAGAACTCTCAGAAACAAAACTGAGCCCCAGACAGTTTCACCAGAGTCATACAAACTTTGAAAGAGTTGACATCAATTGTTCCAAATTTTCTGTAAAAACAGAAAAGGAAGGAAAGCTTCTCAAAATATTTTATGAATCCAGTATTACCATGTCACCAAAATCAGACACAATAGTGCAAAAAGAAAGCTACAGATCAGTATCTCTCGTGAATAAAGATGCAAAGCCCTTCACAAAATATCACAAAATAGAATTCAGCAGTGTAAGAAAAAGAAGTGTGTGCCATGATTAAATGGTTTATTCCAGGTAGGGATGCAAGACTAGTACACTATCCAAAAATCTACCATTACAATTCACTGTGTTAACAGACTAAAAAGACAAATCACATGATCACATCAACAGAAACAGCCTGTGACCAAAGCAACACCAGTTCATGCTAAAACCTTCAACCAGAGGGCAACATCCTCAACCCGATCAAGATCATCTACAGAAACCTTACAGCTAACATTTTAGTTAGCAAACGAAGATTGAATGCATCCCCTAATACCGGGAACAAAGCAAGAATGCTTGCTCTCACCACTGCTACTCAGCATACTGGTGCATGTTCTAAGGAAAAAGAAAAAAAAATGTAGATAAAGAAGATATTGAAGACAAACTTGTCTATGTAGAAAATGCCAAGGAATTTACAAAAACCAATGCTCTGAACTAATTAGAACAAATAACAGTTTAGCAAGATCTTGAGATAAGAAATCAACATGCAGAGCACTCTGACATTAGAATTACAGTATTACTTGAAACTTCCCCCCAAAAAATATGTCCTTGGGTTTATAGGCTGCAAAAATGTAAAACACTGATGAAAGAAAATGAAAGAAGATACGAATAAAGAGACATACCATGTTCATGGATTTGAAGACTTACATAGTAAATATGTTAATTCTCCTCAAACTGATATACTCATATAGGCTTAAACATAATTAAACTCATCAAAATCCTGGAAAATTTTCAAATAAATAGATTGGATTGTTTGAAAATTAATTTGATGTTGGTAAAAAATACTGATTCCTGGGTTCCGCCCCTGGAGGGGGTCATTGTGTTGGTGGTGGGGGCGGCCTAGGCATCGCCATTTGTCATACCTCCCTGCCTGGCCTCTTTCCCTACAGATCCTCAAACCAGAGAGAACTGCCTGAAATATTGGAAAGAAGGTTCTGTAGGGAACACCACCTCCCTGGAGCTTGTACCCTGCGCCCTGGGATGTCAACAGAGAAGATGAATGGAAGGATAGGACAAACCATGCTCAAGCCCTTGACCCGACACCGGGGCCGAGGAGACAGGAGCTGCCAGGAACTGCGCTCGGCCACGGAGCAGTGACATTTTCACTGGGGGCAGGGGGAGTGTCTCCAGCAATCACAACCTTGGGGACACTGGAATATTTTAGGGGAGTATTGAATGCTAATGCGTGCACTCTGGAGACGGTCTGACACGCCCACTGCTCTTGCCTCAGGGTTGCCACTCAGCACCAGTTGGGAGGGTCTGGGTCGCACCTGCAGCCCGATGTCCCACACACCAGGAGCTCAAGTTTGGTCTCAGGTGCTCGGGTGAGCAGAAGCCCATTTGTCCCCAGTCCTTACTGTGGAACAGGCTGCCAGCCCTGGTGGCAGGAGCCCTTCAGCAACACCCAACCCAGCAACACCTTCTGGAGCCCAGAGCACGGGGCTGAGAGCAACCAGAACTCCAAACCCTTCGCAAGCTGGAGAACCAGAGGCGCTGGGCTTTATGCTTCAAAGTTTGGTAAAATTTCCCACACTAGAGTAAAAGCTACACAATCCGCGCTGAGCCTGCAGCACCAGCCTTAGGTGCCCAGCGCAGGGGCAGTGAGCAACTCGGGCACTGTGGGACCATCACCACTGTCCATCATCCCGCCGAAACCGGTGAACACTCTCTCCCCGCCCGCTGCCCTGCCCAGCCCCTGCCACCCACCGCTCCTCTCTCTGTCTCTGTGGATGTGACTCCTCTGGGGACCCCACAGAAGGGGAAGCCTGTGCCATGGGTCCTGCCCTGACCGGCTCTCGTCTGTGTTGTGGCAGGTGTCGGAATTCCCCTCCCTTTTAGGCAGGGCACGGGTTGGGAGCCTGTTTGGTTTCCACCCTGGGGTAAAGTGCGCCACCTCCCTGGCCCCGATGTCTCCCATCTCTGGAAGGGTCCTATCGTCTGACCATCTGCGGAGCACTGGATTCACCTGGATCCACTTCAGTGACTTCAGCCGTAGGGCGCTTCTCTCACTCCCGACACAGCGCAGTGTCCAGGGTCCACAGCCCAGGGCTGGCAAATTCTCCCATGATATCCTCCACGTCCAAGCCTCCTGCTCCAGGCTCCATCCTGCTTAGTAGGTGGTATGAGAGATTTACTCTTCCACAGCCCCTGGCCCATGCTCCAGGCAGGAAGAAGAGGCCAGCACAATCAAGGAGCAAGGGATGGAGCCTGCATCATGGAGGCAAACTTTTCCCAGAAGTCCCTGGCATTCCTCTCATCGCATTGGCTCGAATGTGTCACATGACCTAGCTGCACAGGAGGCTGGCGATGCACGTGTGTTATCCATCAATCTTATTTCATAGGACAGCTTATTTGGATTTCCAACAGTTTTCCACATTTAGGAAAAAAATAGAGTTGGTTTTTTAAGTGTTAAACATCTAATCCTGTGCCATGGTTAACAAGACCTCAGGCTTCTGTTCAGCAGGGAGCGAGGGAGAGGCCACATTTGGGGCAGGTCCCTAGCACTTGGGGAGGTCCCTAGCACTTGGGGCAGATCCCCAGGGATGGGCTTTCAGGGACTACAGACGCCTGTGATGCGGAGCCAGCACCTGGCCAGCGCTGGTGCCGAGGACGGTGATGAGGACAAAGGCTGCACACATGCCCGTTTTCAGGACAAAGTCTCCTAGGACAGCTGCTCAGCTCTATTTCTTTGGGATGGCGATAACCGCCGCTGCCCAGCTAACACCTGCATACCCGGTCCTGAACCTGAACCCCCGTGACTCCCCCCACGAGTCTCCTGGTCTTCAGCCAGGCTCACCTTGGGGATGACCTCACAGCCAGCCCTAAGGCTAAACCGCTCAGCCTGATGGGACCTGTGCAGCTTTGGCCACTGCTGACCACACCGCACCCCAGGGGAGCTGGGGCGGGGGCTTCCAGGCACCTGAGTTAGAATCTGCTCTGGGACACCAGGAGCTGGCCCGCGAGGACCCACAGGACCCCGGCGTGGCCGCCAGCGTTTCCTGCTGTCCCTAGGGGCACGCCCGGCAGTACCCCGCGCCGCGCATCTGGGTAAAACCCAAGGGAAGAACGTGAGGAGGAGGTAGGAGAAGCCAGCTCCCCTGTGAGGAGTTGTAGCGGAGGGTACAGCATGAGGAGGAGGAAGGCCCCAGCTCCCCGCTGAGGGAGGTGTGGAGAAAGGCCGGCCTGCGAAGGAGCACCGGTTGCGGGCGTGGATGGCGGAGGGGCCGCTGAGGAGCGCGCCCCCTGCAGGAGAGGCTGCAGGCGGTTCTCACCGCGCCTGATTGCACCCCACTGCGGTGCACGGAAGACGCGGGGCGCAGCCATCAGCGGGAAGCGGATCTGATCCTGACGGAGCCCTGCGAAGGCGTGAGGCCCAAAGCGGGAGATGAGGCGGGATCGGGAAATGACCACGGATGCTCAATGGGCTGGGATGCCCAGCAGGGTGAGGCCCGTGGGGCAGAGCTGCAGGGCGGGAGCAGGCGCACGCCCAGGGTTAACAGTAACATTCAACATTTACTTTATTTATTTGAAAGATTTATAGAGAAAGAGATCTCTCATCCACTGGTTCACCCCCCAGTAGCCACAGCCCAGGCCGAGCCAGGCGGGAGCTGGGAGCCAGGAGCTCCATCTGGGTCTCCCACGTGGGTGCAGGGGCCGAAGCACTTGGGCCATGTTCTGCTGCTTTCCCAGGCCACAGCAGGGAGCTGGTTTGGAAGAGGAGCAGCTGGGGCTGGAACCAGCGCCCGCAGGGGATGTGGGCGTGGAAGGCAGCGGCTTCACTGGCTGCACCACAATGCCACCCCCGCCCTCCAGGGTTTCCTTTGATGGTGCAGGGATTGTCCAGGACGCACAGGTGGCTGTGGTGGCCTGAGGGAGCCGCGCCCCTCGGCCTGTCCCACAGCCTCCTTGGCTGCCCTCCAGTGTCCCCAGGAGGCCCCACTCCAGGGAGCCAGAGAGCTGTCTCCTTGCAGCCGGAAAGGACAGCCCTGCAGACTGGGGTCCACCCCCCCCACCTCCACCCCCCGCCACCTCTGTGCACCCTGCCTCATAAATCCAGCGGCTAAAGATGACCGAGGTCAACCTCGTTCACCCTGTGGGTGCCTGTGGCTGCTGGGGCCCGGGAGCTCTGTTTGGAGAAATTGTTTCCACATCTGCCGCCTGCCGTGGCCTGAGCGTTTTTATTCCCGAGCACGGAGTGGGCTGATGGTGCCTAGATGCAGGTCGCTTCTGGAGAGACGGTGCAAAGTATCTAGGCTCCAACACGGAGCCCTCTCTCTCCCCCTCTCCTTCTCTCTCCCCCTCTCCCTCTCTCTCCCCCTCTCTCCCTCTCCCTCTCTCCCTCTCTCTCCCTCTCCCTCTCTCTCTCTCCCCCTCTCTCCCTCTCTCTTTCCCTCTCTCTCTCTCCATCTCTCTCCCCCCCTCTCTCCCCCTCTCCCTCCCTCTCCCCTCTCTCCCTCTCCCTCTCTCCCTGTCTCTCTCCCCCTCTCTCCCTCAATCTCCCCCTCTCTCCCTCTCTCTCCCCCTCTGTCCCTCTGTCCCTCTCTCTCTCCCCCTCTCTCCCTCAATCTCCCCCTCTCTCCCTCTCTCTCCCCCTCTGTCCCTCTCTCCCTCTCCCTCTCTCTCTCCCCCTCTCTCCCTGTCTCTCTCCCTCTCTCTCCCTCTCTCTCTCCCCCCCTCTCTCTCCCCCTGTCTCCCTCTCTCTCTCCCTCTCTCTCTCCCCCTCTCTTCTTCTCTCCCTCTTCCTCTCTCTCCCCCTCTCTCCCTCTCTCTTTCCCTCTCTCTCTCTCCATCTCTCTCCCCCCCTCTCTCCCCCTCCCTCCATCTCCCCCCTCCCTCTCCCCTCTCCCCCTCCCCCTCTCTCCCCCTCTCTCCCTCTCTCTCTCTCCCCCTCTCTCCCTCTCTCTCTCTCCCCCTCTCTCCCTCTCTCTCTCTCTCTCCCTCTCCCTCTCTCTTTCTCTCTCACTTGCTGGCTCCCATCCATCTGCCACTCTTTCAAGTAAATAAAATAAAAGTAGGCGTGGCCACTAACAAACCCATCTGCTTTGCAGTCCTGAGATTCCCATGAACTACACCTGCCAGCCACGCCCTGGACCCCCACTTGCACTTCCTGCTGCTCCCGTGTCCTTTCCCGGGAGGAAAGGAGACCCCAAGAGGCGTCAACTTTTAAAAGATGGAGATTCGATCGATTATCTTTCCCACACTAAAAGATAATAAAACTGATTTGGAAAAAATAAGAGGAGCTGGAGGAGGCCCAAAGGGAGCCGTGGCATTCCAGTTTTCCCATCACAACCAGAATTAATCCAGGTCCTTAAGTGGCTCCCCAGCTCCTGCTGTGTGCTTCCTCACAGATCTGCTCTGCCAGCGCCCCTGGGCGTGATTTATCCTCCTCTATTAGATTACGTGTTTAGACTGCTGTACTCATTTTAACAAAGAGGTTTTTAAACAAATAGAAGTAAATGCAGATTTAATTTATTTCACCAGGCAAAGAATTCACAAGAAAATCAATTTTCATTTGCACAGGTGTCCTGGTGGCCCTGCGCCCCACCCCCCAGGCCGGCTCTCTCCTGTGCCGGCGTCCACATGACAGATGGCTCCACTTCTGCCGTGCTCTTATTACTCACGGAAAAGCATATTCAAGGAACCCTGGAGTTCTCACAGTGACACAGGTCACCACGGTCCCCAGCCTACGCAGCAGGAAGGCCAGGGCGTCACCTGTTGTTGGCAGCCCCCGGTGTCTGGCTCATTGAGCGGACTGGGTGACTGCCCCCTTGGGGAGAAAGGGGCTTCGCCCGGCCTGAGGGGCTCTGGCCTTGACCGTTCAGGTCTTCCGCCTGCCACGGTGACGGCTCCGTCCCTGGCAGCCCCAGTCTAGCGGCTCTCATACCCCCTGCAGCCTCCTTGCCTTTGCCCCTGAAGCGCTGGCCTGCGACTCCATGCTCCGGCCTGCAGGAGCCGGCGTGACCATGACCACGACCGGCCTCGGGTTCGCCTGGGCGCCTGGGGGTCAGCCAGGGCGTGAGTATTTATAGCAGGGAGAGGCAAGAGCGCCCGATCCCGGCTCCGTTCTCCTGGAGCACGCTGTGTGTCGGCTCCCTGTGCCCTCTCCTCCCGCCCTTGTCCCCAGAGCTCCCCAAATGCCTTCCTTCAGGCACGGAACCCTCCCCTCTCCGTGGCAGGAGTCTCCCCACGGAGTCCCTTTTCCTGTACTTCCTCATGCACATGGGCACTGAGGGCATTCTGTGGTCCCCGTTGGCTGCCAGAGGGACAGTACCCTCCTCACCAGGCCCAAGTCCCCTAGCAAATAGCCACGGGAGAGGCTCACTCTGCACGGCTCCTCTGGCTGCTGGCCCTCAGCTCGCAAGGTGCCCCTGGGATCACCCGCCCACCCTGGCCTCCCCTCAGCTGGCCCCGCCTCTGCCTCCCCTGCAGGGCCCGGCCCAGTGTCTCAGGAGAAGCCCGTCCTGCTGGGCATCTGTGGGTGCTTTCCACCCACTCTGATCCCCAAGAAAGGCCAGGCGTGGCTTGGCACTGGCTGTGGACTTGGGTCCCCTGGCTCTTAGAGGACCCTGGAAGGCCTCGGGGCAGAAGCTGTTGCCTCTGTCATCCACCCTGGCCCTGGGGCTCACACATGGTTGGTCACTCTGCAGACATTGGCTGAACTGGGCAGTCAGCGCTTACGGAGCCAGGCCAGGGCCTTCTAGGCACACTCGCTCTGTTTCTGGCTGGAAAACCAAACCATGGTGGTTTGTTTGTTTGTTTGTTTGAAGATTTATTTATTTATTTGAAAGGCAGAGTTACAGAAGACTGACAGAGAGAGAGTCTCTCAAGGTCTTCCATCCGCTGGTTCACTCCTCAGATGGCTGCAATGGCCAGAGCTGTGCCGATCTGAAGCCAGGAGCCAGGAGCTTCTTCTGGGTCTCCCACATGGGTGCAGGGGCCCAAGCACTTGGGCCATCTTCCACTGCTCTCCCAGGCCATAGCAGAGAGCTGGATCGGAAGTGGAGCAGCTGGGACTTGAACTGGTGCCCATATGGGATGCCGACACCGCAGACCGGGGCTTTAACCCACTGTGCCACAGCGCCGGCCCCACCATGGGGTTCTGAAGGAGAAGAAACAGCTGCAGGCCGAGTGGAGGGACAGCCACTTTCCAGAGTCCCCCACCTGCCGGCGGCCACCCTCTTGGGGGTCACTCTCCTGGACCTCCTCCAGGTGCTCTTGTTAGAGTCGACCGCCCGAAAAACGTCACCAAGAGACATGTCTCTTATGCAAACAGCAAGGGGAAGCTTTATTGATTATCCAGCATGCTGGGGCTGTCTGATCATATATGAGCAGAGCAGCCCCAAATAACCAAAGGTTAGGGTTTATAAAGGCAAAAACCGCAAAAATCGGGAGGGGGAGAGAATACACGGTTGCTAAGCGGTTGCTAATATCTTACAATCAGCAATTATGATCTTAAAACATAGACAAATTACATTTTCATTATTAGCTCAGGTAACCCAGGTGTAACCTTTTTATTTTTAAGCTTGAGCAATCATGATAGGGGTTTTTTGTGCGTTGTCAAGGGTGATGTAGTGCACTGCTATTGTCCGACTATTTGAGATCATAGTTTCAGACCAGAGTCTCACAGTGTGTGTGTGTGTGGGGGGGGGGGTTGCTTTCCCAGAATGCAGTCTCAAGTGCTCCAAAATGGAGTCCCTACTGTCAAGGTGCTACTTTACTCTTATTTTTACAGCTGCACCAGGAAGGTTTAAACCTGTAAGCTTAAGAATAACTTTTTACACCCGCACATAGACAATTTTAACTCTTCACTCTGAGGCCAGTTAAGGACAGAGATCCCAGCACCCAATGTGCCCCTGGATCACTGGCCTCCGTCTCCCCATCTGGGGACAGACATCTGCCCAGCCCAGGCCAGCCTAAGGACGTGCCCTTGGCATAAACCCAGGTGTGGCGTGGTCAGGGAGGCTGAGCCTGTCCCCACTGGGGTGCGATGGATGCCTGCCGCACCCCGAGTCGTGTCCCTGTGAGCTCAGTGACTCCCCTCCCTGCTGCCCAATGCTGCACTGGGCGAAAATCCCTGCTTTTCCCCCATTCTCAGCACACTGAACGACCATCTTCCGGGCGAGGGGTGGGAGTGCTGGAGGACTTTGCAGTGCCAGGGGCCGCACATCTGCTGGCCCTCACGGTGTCCGGTGCCCCTGCCCCAAGCGGAGGCAGCCCCCTGCCTGGACCAGGCTGTGTCTTTGACTGTTTAATCCCAGCGAGACACCAGGAGACCCAATAAGGACCTCCGCCCTGGTTTATTTTATATTTTTGGCCCCTGCTGAATGCAAAGCCCCAAGCGAGCACAGTTGCCGCTGCTCAAGTGTCGCAGCAAGGGTGTCTACCCTCGGCTTCCCATGAAAAATCTCACGTGACCTGGGGCCCTGGCCCTCGGCTGCGGTCACGCTCGGCGGGAACCTCCAGGCCTTTCAGATCCATCACTGCACGGGGACCCTGAGCCTGTGTCAGGATGCGGTGGGCAGAGGCCAGGTCCTGCTGGTCGGGTTCACTTGCAGCCTTTTGGGGAGCATGTGCGGAGCTAGGAGGGAGGCCCTGCCAGTCCCCTTACCCTGAAAGACAGCCACAGGGGCCGGCGCCGTGTCTCAGCGGGTTAAAGCCCAGCCCGCAGCGCCAGCATCCCACATGGGCAATGGTTCAGGTCCTAGCTGCTCCGTTTCCTGGGTGTCTGGTGAATTGTTATCACCGAGCTGAAATCCACAGGACCATGGTTAACCACTGCCAAGTGTCACTCTGCAGCCGCCACTTCCGTCCCACACCAGCACTTCTTCATGGCCCCAGAACAGCATCTGAGTCCCCCCGCAGGCCCCTTGAGCCACGGCTTAAGACCCCACTGCCCAGCTGGGCAAGTTGAGGCAGGAGGCAGCCTCGATCACTCCAGCCAATGTCCCTGAGACCGGCCCCGAGGTTAAATGCAGATTTCTGGGTCCACTCGGCCTCCCCACCGCTACCACCACCACCACCAGATGTGAACTCGCTGGGCCCGGGGGTGAGGAATCCAAACCCCCAACGCTCTGCAGGTGGGACGTGGCTCACCTGCTCACCGTCCAGCCCTCCCTGGGACTTCCCCACTCTGCCTGGTCCAGGGGAAGCCCCTCTGGCCCTCAGCTCCTGCACACCTGTCCTCACCTGACATGTGGAGGATGCGCACCTTGGCCTGTGTCCTGGAGTCAGCACCCCACCTCCCATCCCCAGAGAAGCCATCCTGGACCCAGTCCCCTCGCTGCACCCCACGTGGAAGCTGGAGTCACCTGCCTGTGCCCCTCTGTGAGGAAGACCCTCACCATGACAAAGGGGAGTCTGACCGTGGGTGGCCTCAGCTGCTTGTTCCACACCAGGAACTCTAAAAGGTGACAGCTGGGCACGTGGGGGCTGAGGGGTATCTGCTCGCGCATGCGTGTTCTCCAGCGGGGCCAGGGCTGAGGTCGGCCACAGGGACAGCAACACTCCTGGTGCTGGAGCCCAGGAGGGACTGGGACCGGGGCCTCGCCGGCTTCCCTGGTGGAAGAGCTCCCACGCGCGGGTCCTCCTCGCTGTCCACCCCCACGGGGATGACGCAAAACTGCATCTGGGGCCTCGCTGGACTCTGCCCTGTGCGCCCCTTCCTCAGCTGATTCAAGTTGATGCCTCTGCCCGCTTTCTCTGAAAGAAACCGAGCCGTGAATACAGAACCTTCCGGCGCGTGCCGTGGGCCTGTCCAGTGAGGAAGGGGGGACCCTGGGGGACAGCTGCATGCGTTCCTGGTGCCAGACACGCGAGGGCCTTGTCCACTGTGGTCCTGACTCTGCAGACCTTGTTTGGCGGGTCAGGACTCCCGACCGGTCTCTGCCTGGTGCTGACAGCCGGCGCGCTCTCCCTGGGGTCCAGCTCTGCTTGTCCTGCATTACAGCCCCCAGGCCTGGCCTGTGGGCTTGTCCCTCCACCCTCTGGGCCCCGGGTTATATTCCCCCAGCTCTGTACCTGGAAGGGACCCCCGGGTGTCTTCCCCGCCTCTGCTGGCCCCAGCCCTGCCTGTGCGGCATCCCTTCCCCTGCTGGGCACTGAGCCGGCCTTGAGGGCCTGGGCTCCCTCGATGGCCAGCTCTGTCTCCGGGCCTTTCAGCCAAGGGCACTGATGGCTTTGGGAAAAGCTCCAGGATGGGTGCGCCCTGGGTCCCGGGTCCTGCCGGCCAGCTTACCTGGCCTGAGGTGGTACCTTCCCATTCCCCCTCCCTGGGCCAGGTTGTCCCGGTCTAAGGCTCTGGGGGTTCCGGGGATGGGCTGACCCCCCTTTGTCTTCTTCTCATGGTAGCATTCTCTCTTCCAGCTCTGGCGGAGACGCGCGCTCCACGACTCTTTGGAGGGAGCATGGAAGCAGCCGCCAGCCGCGTTTTGAACCCGACGAGGCCCTGCTGTGGGTGCTGGCCACAGCCCCCTCCAACATTAAACAAAAAGGAAACCGAGGCCTCCCCAACTAGGGTGAACAATCACAAACCTGTTTCAGGGTCTGGGGAACGAATCCAGCTCCCTCCTCCCGCAGACTGGGGCTCAGGAGCTGTGGGCTCCGTCCCTGCCGTGGGCTCCTCAGCGCCTGGAGCCCCACTCTGGTTGTCATTCCTTTAGCACAGGTAGCTGTCACCAGATCTTGAAGAGCACTTGTCTTGTCCCTCACCTCCCGCGTGTCAGAACAGGTGTTGAGTGGCCATTAATGTTGCCATCTCTGAATGCATGTCTGGCCACAGAGCTTATGCAAATGATCCACTTAGGGGAAGACTTCTCCACCTGGGGGCCCCACGGGGGTCCCTTCTCAGTGTCCACCCCCAAACCTGCCAGTTCCAACCCTGGTGCCTTGATCCACATGCAGCCAGCCCAGGGGTCTAAGTGGACTTGGCTTTCCAACCCCAGCCAGCTGCTCCTAGCACTGTGCACATGGGTGATGTTGCTACTTGTGCCTCAGTCTCCTGGGCTGTGGAATGGGGATATTCCCAAATCCGCCTCCTGGGGCCTGCCAAGAATGGATGGTGACAGTGTCCTACCCCCACCCCACCCCTGGTGCTTGAGGGACCGCTCCTTAGGGTGTGGCATTCCTGAGGGAGCCGGTGTGCATCCAACCCAGCTCTGACAGGAAGGACATCCCCACCTGGGGCTCGGCCACCCTTAGCTGCCTCCTCTCGCTGTCTGTAGGAAAGTGGCAACTGTGATGTCAGCATCCTGCTCTAGGCCCCGAACAAGGTGGCAGCTGTGGAAGCGGGAATGTTCCTCCGGCCCCCATGACTTAAATCATCACCCAAAGCCAAGGAGACAAGTGGAAAATGCGTGAGTGCTAAATGAATTGATTTTCATAAAATTAACATTGCACTGTGGAATAAATTTCCCAAGATAAAGTCCTTTTCATATGAATATTTATCACATTGTAAGGATTGAATCTCACCTTACTGATTATTTTAATCTCTTTTTTTTTTTTTTCAACTTCATTCTGTTCCAAAGATAAGGGTTGGTCGTGTTTTGTTGTGAGGTTTTTGTGTTTTTTTTTTTTTCTTTCTGGCTTTTATCTTTGGAATGCTCTGGTGACATTCCAAATTCTACCCTTTTTTTTAAATTAAAGATTATTTATTTATTTGAAAGTCAGAATTAGATAGAGAGAGATCTTCCATCCACTGGTTCACTCCCAAGATAGCAGCATTGGGTCAGGCCAAAACCAGGAGCCAAGAGCTTCATCCAGGTCTCCCATGTGAGTGGCAGGGGCCCAAACATTTGGGCCATCTTCCACTGCTTTTCCCAGGCCATAGCAGGGAGCTAGGTTGGAAGTGGAGCAGCCGGGACTTGAACCAGCGCCCATAAGGGATGCGGGTGTCACAGGCAGCAGCTGTACCTGCTGCGCCACAACATCAGCCCTAAGAAACTGTGTGTTGAATGGTGCTTCACACAGCATACCCGATTCCGCCACAGACTCCCTGCTACCTAAGTGCCTGTGCAGCCACTCTGCTTGGGAAAGCTTCTGTGTTTCAGTTGTGAGAATCTCTGTGGTTCGCACAGACGGTGAGTGTGACTGAAACAATCGATCTACAAGTGCAGCCCATGGCCTCTACAAGCCATTCCTGGGGCTTCTGGGGGCCAAGGGCCTGCCCACTGGGAATCGGGCCCGTGGCAGGTGCTGGGGAGCAGGTGCACACTGCAGGCCAGGCACAGGACAGTGGCCAGACTCCGAGGGCCTGCGCAGCCTCCCAGTGCTTCTGGGCGATCAGGCTCTCAGGGGAACCCCACGGGGCCTCGGCTGGCAGGCAGGCCGAGGTGGGGTGCTCTGCCCTCTGCTTCAGCAGCCACGGAGTTTTGTAAAGCATTGTGTTTGGGTTTTTGGTTTCTGTTTTTCCTACCCGCCAGTGTTTTCAGTCTGGGCTTCCTGGTGAACTTGGAGCTGAGTCATGTCGCCATGCACGCAGCTCACCAAGTCATGAGTCAGCTCAGCTGACCCGGCGACAGCAGCAGCAGAGATGGGAGGTCTCGTGGGTGTCTGGGGGCTGCAAGGCAGAACCTAGAATCTGCTCCAGGCCTCTCCGCACCCCTGCCTGCCCCCTCCCTGAGGGCGTGTTTTGCCGCTGCTAGATTAGGCCCACCCTGGGGGTCACCGGCAAAGACCCTGTTTCTGGATCAGGTCACTTGCAAAGTCACTGGTGTGGTGATGTCAGCATTCTGGGGGGTGTGGGGCTCGACTTAACCCCATCAGGTCTCTTCATTCCTCCCGAGCCCCAGTGCAGGTCACCGGCCCCTGGCCCACCTTACAGAATCCACCAACTCCGCACCCTCTCTGGCCCCCTCTCCCCCGGAGGTCACGGGGAAGGCGACTGTGGGGGATGTGCTGGTGGTGCTGTTAGGATGCTCCCCTGTGGAAGGGCATGGGCTGGCAGGGGTGGGGGGTGGGGGTGACGGCCTGGGCCAGCCTTGTGGAGAACTCTGGGGGACCCTAAGACCAGCCCTCAGTGGGAGAGTGTGTGGGCCTTCCTACCCCCATGGGCCATGCACCTGATGCTGGCTTTCTGGGGAAGGGGTGGGGCTTGGGCCGCCCGCCCCTGCAGAGCCGGTCCCTGAGGGCCTGGAAGCCAAGGGCTTCCTGCAGCTGCGCTCCCAGCATGCAGGGGTGGGGGGGAGGCCCTCACTTCTGCAGGCCTAGGTGTGGGGGGCATCACAGAACTCAGGAAAAGGCTTCCTGGTGGGGTAGAGCCTCCTCCCAGAGGTGGGGCCTCCCCGTGGGGTGGGGCCTCCTCCTGCAGGCACAGCCTCCTGGTGTGTAGGGCCTTCTGGTGGGGCGGGGAACACAGGGGTCTGGACAGCTGCTGTAGCCTTAGAGTACCAAATGGCCAGCGCCCCCAGGAGTCCATTGCTGCGGCTCCATCGGAGTGGTCCATGATCTCGGCCAGGCTGCCCAGGAGGTTCGATCCAGCTTCCCTCCTTTCGGCTGACCCTGGGTCCCTGCTTCCTTGGGTCCCCGCCCTTGCTGTGGACACGCCCGTCTGCATGGTGCTGGCACAAAGCGAGCCCATTTGCACGCAGGGAGAGGCCGAGGCACTGGCCATGCCTTGAATCCTGCATGGTCCGTGGGCCTCTTGGAAGGCTCCTGTGGGCACTAGCCACCGACTCGGGCCCTATCCTGTGAGAAGGAGAGGGCAGGTGGTCCCATGGGCCTCAGTGCCTCACGCCTGCCCCCTCTGCCTGCTGCTCCTGAGGCCGGGTGACTCCCACGCCGGCCTTTGTCCTAGGCCACACCTCCAAGCGCAGGTGACTCAGGCCCACGGCTGGCCTCGCCCCTGCTGGGGCAGCTGCCGACTCCCCTTCTTTTCTGGTGCTCACCCGCTACTGGCCTCAGCTCCGGAGCCCTGGACGCTGCCCTGCAACCGAGCCCTCCATGGCAGGTGGAGCCACCAGCGCCTGACAGGCGGGAGCTCCGTGGCCAGCCTCCTGTGGCCGGCTGTCCCCAGCCCCGCACCGGGAAGTACATGGGAAGCCTTACTCTGTCTTGACACATCGGCAGCGCGTGACCAGCCAGCAGGCTCATCAGTCACTGCCAGCAAAGGCAGGTGCAGGGCTCCCGAGCTGCTGGTGGGGCGCGGTGGCTGCAGGCCTACACCTGTTCCAGGATGGCTCTGCCGGGGCAGGAGGAGGCAGCCTCCATGGCAGAAGGAGCCGCTCTTCCGCAAGGGACGAAGAGGAAGCCCACGTGTCTCGCTCCCTGGCTGCCGGGCGGGCATCACCCGTCCCAGGCCATCTAGGAAGCTGCGATTTTTCTAGGAGAGTGAGACAGCCACAGCTAATGGGAGGGAGTGGACGTGAGCTTCCCAGAAATGATACATGTCAGCTCGGCGCCTAAGAAAGACCACTCTCAACTCCTCCTGGCTGGAAAGACCACTCCCCTGCCGCCTCACGGCACAGCTCTCTCCGGCCAGCCCTGCCCAGCTTTGCTGCCCTTATGTAAATACATCATAACTAATCCCGCAGTCTTCCTTGGCCTTGTTTCCTGCCTGGGCGTTTTGCAGGTGTGACATTGAGTTCCCCAGGAGAAGGTCCCACTGACACACTTAGATAAATTAACACGATGACACCGTGCGGTATTTTCTGGCCCAACACCCCATCTCAAAAATACTAAGTCCCTTCTGCTTAAATATACGGCTGGCACCTCGGCCGTGCTCTGTGAGGACAAAATAGTAAATATTATCTTCCTCTGCCCCGCCGACAGCAGAAGGCACGAGGGGGAAGAGCCTGGTAATTCTTCTGTTTGTGGAGGTGGAAGGCTCGCCTCCGAGGGCGCTCTCCGCGTCTGACCTTGACTCCCAGCCACTGCGGAGGAGTGGGCAGCCAGGACCGCCCTTCGCGGCACTGCAGGGGGGGAGCACAGCACCCCTGGGCCCATGTCGGCCGCCCCTGGATCCTCTTGGCATCCGAAAAGCAGAGGGGTGCGACTTAGCATTCGTGGGAACCTGGAGCTCCGGAGCAGGGGCTCCAGACAGCTTGGCAGCTGCAAAGCGGAAAACCAGTTCTTCACCAGGATACTGTTTGGGTTGGTTCCCTCCTTCCCTCCCTCCTTCCTTTCCCTCTAGGATGCCAGCAGCCAATCTGACTGATCCCCTCATCCCTTCCCGAATGTGCAGCGTTGTGGACTCATGCGCGTTTTTCTACACTGCTCTCTGCTTTTGCGTTCAGCAGGTGCGTGTTGGGGCTGAGGATCAGGCTGAAGCTGGAAGTTGTCTTTGTCACCAGAACCTGGATTTTGGATCCTCAGGCCTGCCCGTAAGCATCTCTCTGACAGGTTCCCCTAAACCGAGCCTTGGTTTGCTCATCTGGAGACTGGGGACGGCACTTGGTACCTACCAGCCTCCCAGAGACCGCATGTCCTGCCCCCACCTACCACTGGGTGACTTCAGGACCCAGCCAACGTCACCCCCAGGGGTCCCTAGGAGGGGGCTGTCAGCCAGAGTGGCCCACCCCCTGCTTCCTTCTCCTCCCCAGCAGGTGCCTCCCCTGGTACCTCCCCATCTCTGGATCAATGCGCCGTTTGTGCTCCCTGCCCAATTCCTGGCTCTCTCCAGGGTGCCTTGGTCTGTCAAATTCAGCTCCCCCGTAACACCCGGAGCCCATGGCCCCCAGGTCCTCCCACCCCCGAGGTGGCCTCGTCTCCAGCCATGGAGACTGCCCGCTCCCTGTGTCTGTGATTGTCCCAGATGTCAACAAACGTTCACCCCGCTGGTGAGTGGCGATCAATACACTGCCTGATTTGCATAGGAAGTCGGTAATTAGCTGCTGGGGCAGCATGGGTGCTGCCACCTTTGGCCGGGCTCTGACCAGCAGAGCGGTCTCCAGCAACTCCATCTTTTTGCAGGCGGGTCTTATTTACCAAAGTTAATTTTGCCCCTATTGCAACGAGCTTCCAAATCAGTATGAATCTTGTGCGTTTTCACTTGCAGTTCCACCAGCAAGCAGCAATTGCAACTAAATTACGACTGCTCCAGGCATGTGCTCCCACCCTTCAGGACTGTGGAGGAGCATCTTGCTGGACAGAGCTGGGCTCAAACGCAGCCATAAACCAGCCCTACTGTTGGGTTTAGGGCCCTCCAGAGGGAGAGAGGGAGGGAGGGAGGGAGTCCCCTGGAGCCACCACAGGGCTTGGGTGGCTGGCGCGTCTGTTTGAGCCTCCCAAGAGGGTCACCGTTTTACCATCTGCCTCTGGCATCCCTGGCAGGCGGGCTGAGGATGGCGTCACCTTAATGGGTCTCAGTCCATTAGAAATGCAAACCTTTTTATTTCCTTGTAAATAAATCTCTGCCTCTCTCCAAGGCTGCCCAAAGGGAACTGGCTTGCCAGGGAGGGCTCTGTGCTCAGGCTGGGGCCGGGGGACGTCCACCAGCAGATCCTGACCGCAGGCTGGCCCCACGCTGGGAAAACAAACGGGCACGCTGCCTGCCCTTGCGCGGTCTGCCACCCAGCAGACAAGGGAGCCCACAGAGGCACACACGGTCAGGTGCAGGATGAGTCCGGGAGGCCCTGGCAAACAAGGACAGCAAAGCCCATGTAGGCTGGGCTGAGGGCCTGAGGTGGGTGAGCCTGACTCCAGCAAGCGGGGCATTTTCTGTGGCCTAAGGTGGGGTTTGCCAGCCATCATCTTGCCAGTCCCACACCAGGATTCTTCTTCCAGTCCACATTTTCCTTTGTACTTTGTTCCAGGGAGGCTTCTCCTGGCCTCTGATTGACGGCTGCTTGGCAGGGCTCCTGCCTCTATTTCTTGGTGTCTCCCTCCTAGATCCCTCCTCCCTCCCTTCTCCCAGCCAGGGGTGGGCAGCCTGCCAGGGATCCCTGAGATGTGCCAGGACGGCCCTGGAATCGGGAGGGCCTGTGGTGAATCAGTCGACTTCCAAGTGAGTCAGGCTTGGAGTCTGTTTTCACACTGAAAACTAAAACGCGCCGTATTCTGGATTCTGACGGTGAACCCTTTCCGCCCCTCGTCCAACTCCACGCCCTTCTCCCGTGACCCTGGCGTTTCCTGCCAGGGCACAGAGTCTGCTTCCCTCACCTTGAACCCCGGCTGGTCACGTGGTCATCCCTTAAGGTCAGACTGGTCACATGATCTGCTCTGGCCAATAGCACGCAGCGGAAGTGCCTAGGTGCCTAACCTCGAGAAGTCCCTGCATCCGGAGCTCTGTTCTGCAGCTCCGCGGTCGCCATGACAACAAGCCCAACCTCCTGCCGACCCCTGAGTGATGAGTGGTCGGCTGTGTGTTCACGGCAGCCACTGCGTAAGGCTGGAGGTCCAGGATGCCAGTGACGGTGGGGCTGGGTTCTCCCGCGGCCGGCCTCTCCTGGGCTTGCTGCTCCCCGTGTCCTCACTGGGCCGTCCTTCTGTGCCGTCTGCCTCCCGACCTTATCCCAGGAAGTCACACTGGGGCAGGGGGGCCTCCTTTACCCTTAATCACTCATGGAGAGGCCTCGTCCGCAGACGCAGTGGCATTCTGAGGACGCAGTTCAGCAGCTACCAGGGCGTCGCTTGCAGGGTTACCGTGGTAATAAGTCAGCACAAGGCACCGCGTCGTCTGCTCCAGGATGGCAAACCAGGGCTCCAGGCTTGCCGGTGCACACGCCTGGGGTTCCTTCTTCACATGTAACCCCAGCCCCAGGGACATCTGTACACGTCCGCACAACATGCATGTGCACACATAACACATGAGTCTCAGACTGGAACTACCCCTTCTTGCCCCCCAACGCCAGACACGCAGATCCAAAGACACAGAGGGAGAGAGGGAGGGAGGGAGGGAATCCGAGGCCCCCCGCAGCTCCGTCTCAGTCAGAGTGAGCAGCTTCGCTGTACCACCGCAGGCAGCAGCTTGCTCTGTGCTAATGAGCGCACCTTTCATCAGGTTTCCATGTTTCTCACTAAACACCAACGCACCCCGATGTGCACCTAGGAAGTCAGCCAGCGCGCCACGTGGGGTGCTCAGGGACATGTGGGCCTGCAATCACAGGAGGAGCTGGTCGGGTCCTGTGATGCTGGGACCAGTGGTGAGGTGCCCAGGGAGAGGGGCGCCGAGCTGAGTGGGCAGGAGCCGGCACCAGGCCATCCTGGCCCCCACTGCACCCCAGCTGCCATTCCAGGGCCGCTGCCTGCAATGGGTGCTCTCTCTCTGTTTGCAGGAACACGATGCTGAAAGGGCGACAGGGAGATGCAAGATGCGCCTATCAAACTGACACCGAGTCACCTTTTCCCGTGTCCACCAGGGGCCAGCACTCTCAGCACAGCCCTGCAGATATTGTCCCGAGCCCCCAGGGGCTGTCAGCTCCTGGGCTGTTTGGCTCAGCTCTCCAGAGCCCAGGAATGACAAGGAACTAACGGCCCTCTTTGAATGAGCACAGGTGACACCGCTGTCCTTCTGGTCACCGGGGTATTTTAGCTGGGGCCCTTCAGACTCAGGTCCGGAGGCGAGGCCTGGGCGTTCTGAGATAAGCTGTAGGTGAGTGGGGAGCAAGCAGGGGCAGCTGCGAGCTTGGCTTCAGCCGGAGCCCAGCAGCAACACTGGAGGGTGGCTCGGGGCTCTGGGCAGTCCTCACACAAGGCCAGGGAGCTGACCTCCCACCCAGGCCCCCCACTCCCCCAGCCCCCAGTGCTACTGCAGTCTGTGTCCCACACAGCAGCTCCGGCCACAGAGGAGGGAGGGCTGAGGCCGTGTGAGCTGTTGCTGTGGGGTGAACACAGGAGGAGGGAGGGCTGAGGCCGTGTGAGCTGTTGCTGTGGGGTGAACACTTCTCTAGCTCTCAAGCTTGGGGCCTGCACTGCAGACTCTGGGCTCACCAGTCCCCACACTCTTGTGTACTGACTTCTTAAATCCCAATTTGTCTCACACACACACACCTGCGCACACACACACCTGCGCACACATCTGCACACACACCTGCACTCATCTGCACATACACACACCTGCACACACACATACACACACCTGCACACACACCTGCACTCACCTGCCCATACACACACACCTGCACACACACACATCTGCACACACATGCATCTGCACACACCTGCGCACACACTTGCACACACACATGCACTCACCTGCACACACACATCTGCACACACACCTGCACGCACACATCTGCACACACACCTGCACACACACATCTGCACACACACCTGCACATACACCTGCACACACCTGCACACACACCTGCACGCACACATCTGCACACATGCACACACCTGCACACACACCTGCACACACACAGGCATCTGTATATGCACATGTCTATACAAGCGTACTACAAAATTTTCATGGAAGAACAGAATCATATTAGTCTATTTTGGCTCAAAATTTTCCAATCTATGCATATGATTCAAAATTCAAAAACTCACAGACATGAGTACTATGAAAAGTAGTGCATGCATTTCAAAATAAGCATCTCTTTTTCAAGTTTATTTATTTTGTACTTGA
This sequence comes from Oryctolagus cuniculus, assembly GCF_051225735.1. Taxonomy (NCBI): domain Eukaryota; kingdom Metazoa; phylum Chordata; class Mammalia; order Lagomorpha; family Leporidae; genus Oryctolagus; species Oryctolagus cuniculus. The sequence goes on along the minus strand of NC_142878.1, from coordinate 96,040,903 downwards.
AGGGCAGAGAGGAGAGAGAGAGAGAGAGGGAGAGCGGGAGGGAGGGAGGGAGGGAGATCTATGTTGCGCGGGTGGCAGTGCCTCCTTCCTCCTTGTGGCTGAGTAGTGCTCTGCCATGTGGACGTCCCCAGTTTTCATCCCATCAGCCATCCGTGGGCACTGGGCTGTTCCCACTTACTGGCTATTGTGAGCGGTTCGGCTCTGGCCACCCCCACACGGTGACTGTTGTGAGTACCAGAACTTGATTTGAGACCCGGCAGGCAGTTAGAGGCAGACCTCAAAGGCAGATGCGGGTTCTCTATTCCCACACTCCTGCACATCCCTAGATGTCTCAGAATCAGATGCAAGCAAGAGACCAAGACGTGGGGGTGGGCAGTGGGCCAAGCGCCGCTGTTTCTAAGGTGATTTTAACAATGAGTCAGAACAGAAATTTGTTGCGGCATCAAACCCTGCCCAGATGTTCAGATGAGCCAGATGCCAGACCAACAAAGCCACCTGCCAGTGAGGATTCGAGGAACCCAGGGGGCATTGGACCCTGTTCTGTCCTGCCCACGTGCATGCACACACACAGGGACACACACAGGTGCACACACTGATACACACAGCATGCCACAGTTAACCATGCATTCTGAACACTTGGGGCTGGATCTCGGAGGATCACAGGACACTTTTCGGGCCTGAGGGCGTCTTAGCTCCTCCGGTGGGTACATGCCAGCTGCAGAGAGATGTGCATGGGCATGGGTGGGGGCAGAGGAAGCAGCATTTCCAGCTCCCAGCCTCTGCACTGCCTGGTCCCACAGCCGTCTTTGCAAGAAGTGCGAGCAGCCCCAGGGGCTCCTGCAGGTTGCAGGCTTTGAATAAAGGCTCTGGGTCTTGCTGTATGTCGGCTGTTATGCAAAATTAATTATCTGGGTCATTTGAATGTTTTCCCCAAAACAGAATATAATCTTATTACAGTCTACTCCGTGCCAGAGTAGAGCTCGTGCCAGGTTCCATTTAGGAAATTGAAGGTAATTTAGAGTTGTATGATTTGCAAAAAAAAAAAAAAAAAAAAAAAAAAAAAAAAAAAAAAAGAAGGAGAAGAAGCCTCTTTCTCTGCTAAATGCTAATTTGGTCTCCATAATGCAGGAGGTGCGCTCATTTGGTTGGGGGACTGCTGTAAGTGGGTAGGCACATGGAGCAGCAAAAGGGGGCTTCTGAGGAGTGCACAGGCAGCAGGGGACAGAAGGCCAGTGGGCATCCAGGGGTCGGACACCCCAGTGAGAGAGTCCACAGCAGACATAGCCCTTGGAGCTCAAAGCTGGCCATGAGCATCGGAGAGGAGGCAAAGCCCTGGGATAGCAGGAGGAGAGACCATGGTCCATGGGCTGCCCGGTCTGAGCCCACAGGGTGCGCGTCCATGCACTTGGTCTCAATGACACAGCCCAACAGAGCCAGGGGAGGCACCAGGCCACAGAATCCCATGTCCCAGTACTGGAGGCTGGAAGCCTGAGCCCAGGGGACCAGTCATCTGGTGGTTCCTCCAAAGACCGCTCCTCCATGTGTCTCCGCACTCATCTCCTCTGATATCCCCCCAATTCAGGGGCATTGGGGCTCAACCTTGTTTCACCCAAAATTGCCTCCTTGGTGACCCCAGCCCCTAAAAGCGTCCAGTCTGAGGCTCAGAGAGCGAGACCCCAGAGTGTGAGCTCGGGGTCCCAGTGCGGTAGCAGCCACCGTGCCACCAGCCAGCCGCCCCGCGTCACACCTGCCCCCATCTGCCCGGCTCTGCCCGGCCTCCCTGTCCCCACCCCACCCCTTTAGGGACCTTTCTGCACATAGCGGACAGACTGAGTGACTGCCTAACATGTCCACTTGGCCACGTCATCCCCCCAGGGCCCTGGTGGTTTCCCACTGGGATCTGAGCAGGTGCAAATGCCCCAGCAGGCACCAGAGCAGCCCTGCCCAGCTCCCGGCTCGGACAGGTCAGCGCACTCAGGCCCTGGCCCTCAACCCGCCCAGGTCTTTCTCTTCAGCCGCAGGGGGTTCCTGGACCCTTCCTTCTGCTGGGAGATACTCTCTGGCTCCCTCCCCTATTGTCTTGCCAACTCCATCCCTACTGAAGTATCACTTCCTCAGGAAAGCCCTCCAGGATACTCCCTCCTGCTCCAACAATGCAGGCACCCAACAGATGCTTGAGGGGCCAGCGCTGTGGTGGAGTTGGCTAAGCCTCTGCCTGTGGTACTGGCATCCCATATGGGCGAAGGTCCGTGTCCCAGATGCTCCCCTTCTGACCCAGCCATGGCCTGGGAAAGCAGTAGAAGATGGCTCCACTGTTTGGGTCCGTGTACCCACATGGGAGACCTGGAAAAAGCTTCAGGCTCCTGGCTTCAGACTGGCTCAGCTCTGGCCATTGAAGCCATTTGGGGAGTGAGCCAGTGGATGGAGGACCAGAAGAGCGCACCTGTGCCCCACAGTGCCGGGGTCCCCCCTGGGCTGTGACCTGCCCCTCACTTCTCTCCTGCCAGACACAGCCAATTGGGAGACCCTGAAACAGAAGCTGAGGGGTGCTCCCAGCATCCGTGAGAGTCCCCAGCAAACTTCTGGTCTCTTTCCCTTGGGTCATCATCGTACGAAAGCCCACCGCCCCGGCCACACTGGGTGACAGGATGACGCCCCACAGAACGACTGCACACCACGCAGTCTCTGGCAAGTATAATCGTTAGTGAGATGAGAGTACAACAAGCTAATAAATGATTTCACGGAAGATCGAAGCTCACTCCCCATGAAGTGAGAATGCCAGGGGGAGGACCCCACCCTTAGAGCTGCCGCCAGGGGTCACAGGGAGATGGATCGAAGGCTGCGGGGGATGGAAGTAGAGAAGAGGCAGCCTGGAGGGTCAGACCTTGCCGTGCCCTGGGAGACAACCACGTCCTGAGCTCTGACACCTGTCCCCATGCCCCTCTAGGGCAAAGGGGGCATTGACGTTGTCGTTAAGGGGCTCCTGCCATCACACACACCCTCCAGAGAGGGAGGCAGCTTTGGCCACAGAATGGAGGCCATGGGAAGGCAGGGGCAGAGCCTGGAGAGGAGCGGCCGCAACCAAGCAACACCAAGAAGTAAGAAGTCAACGGTTATGGTCCCTTTCTCTAACCCTGACTCTGACCCTTGCCACTGCCTAACTTGCCGAGGTGCACCACCAGGGAGCCCAGCCCTGGCGAGGGAGCTAGCAAGAGACACAGACCCCCACAGCCACCAGTGAAGGAGGTTCCTGAGGGTGCTCCCCTTCCTGCCTCGTGTGTGAGCCATGCCACGCAGGAGCCAGCAGCCAGAGCGAGCTCTCAGAGGGTGGCAGCTGCAGAGCCAAGCCCCTGGCGAGCTGGCACGTGCAGAAGCGAGCCATGCGGGAGCAGCAGGTTGGAGACCGGGATGCTCCACTTGCCATCCAGCTCCCTGCTCCTGGCCTGGCTCACTCACGCGCTCTCTCTCTCTCTCTCTCTCTCTCTCTCTCTCTCTCCTCCCTCTCCTCTCTCTCTCTCCCTCTGCAACTCTGCCTTTCAAACCAATCAAATACACTGAGTGACCCTCGGCTTGCGAGCCTCTGCCTGCACCCCCATTTTTCCTTCCTGGCTGTCTCTGTGCACCCTTGGCATTGGGTTTGCCACCCCCGCCAAGGCCAGCATGATTTCATTTCAAGATCCTTAAATGGTTCTATCTGCAGAGACCCTACTTCCAAGTAAGGATCCTGTTTAGCCCCCTCTAACCCAGTTTCACAAACCAGGACCCTGAGGTGGTCGGGAGGGGGTGGCGTCAGCCTTGATCCACAGGCTGGGCAGCTGGGTGTAGCTGGAGAGAGGAGCTCAGGGCGGGCCGGGTGCAACCAAGCTACCCAGCGCTTCCCCAGGCGAATGTTCTCAAAGGACCTGACGTTCCAGGCTACAGACTCTCAGAACACACAACACGGAGTGGGTTTTCCCTGGGAGATGAGAAGGAGGGGCCAGGCTGGCCAGGGGGAGCAGTGTGGCCCGTGCCTTGGCCATCCTGGCACAGCAACAGCCCCCGCTCACCCACTGCCTGCTCGCCCTCCCTTTAACCTGTTCCTAGCATCTTTTCTGTTTTCCCTGGTTGATTTCTGAAAACAAACCAGAACAAACCAGCCAACAAAACAAATCCAGCTTGAGCCCCGTAACTCCACAGCTAACACACCGAGTCATCCCTCGCGTTCCGTGGCCGCTCTCGGGATTCTGAGGGGGTCTCGGGAGCCATGCGTGTGTCTGCTCCGGTGGATGTGTTTACGCAGACCCGGGAGGTGCAGACCGAGTCTGTCGTCTGATCCCCTCTGCCGGCCTCCTCTCAAGATGGAAAATCCTAAAGGACTGTGGGGGCGGGGGCTTCTGCTTTGCTGGTGGCCTGCTTTTGGAAGCAGAAAATGAAACACGGGGCAGAGAGCTCTGAACTCCAAGCCATGTGGGGAGGAAAGGGGGGTGGCCGGGGCCCTCAGAAAGAATGGCTGCCCCTAACAGGTGACCTCTCCGAGCAGGGAGCACAGGCTCACCTCCCTCCTTCCTTTGCAGCCACGGGACAAGGCGGGAACAGGGTGCGAGGCAGATCTGACACCAGCTGCCCCTGGGGGGATTGAAGTCCTCCACCGGGCTGGCCCCACTGCTGGCTGACACCAGCCCCAGGCTCCGGGGCTCCCAACCAACTGGCTATAAATCTGGGGTTCCCACTGCTCCTCGGGGTCAGCCGCCACAGACAGCTCCCGGAGCTCAGGGAAGGCCCTGCTCTCTGCCGTGGTTGGTTGTGCACGATGCAAATCAGGTCCAGCCCACAGAAGAGACAGCACAAGGGGTGATATGGGGGGGTGGGGGGTGCAGGGAGGACCCCCCACTGCCTACCAGCCAGGCCCTGCTGAGCTCTGAGCGGTGCTGTTGCCATGCAGGCCACAGGAATGAACTTGGGCTGCAGCCCACCCACTTGCCCACCCAAAAGTTAGGCTGCTGTCACCTGACCCAGTCTTGGCACTGGGGAGCAGTGTCATGGCGCAGCAGGCTAAGCCACTACCTGTGATGGCGGCAGCCCATATGAGCGCTCCTTCAAGCCCTGGCTGCTCCACTTTTGATCCAGCTCCCTGCTAACGTGCCTGAGAAAGCAGCGGGAGATGGCCCAAGTGCTTGTGTCCCTGCTACCCACGTGGGAGACCCGGTTTTTGAATCCTGGCTCCTGGCTCTGGCTTGGCCTGGGCCATTTAGGAAGTGAACCAGTGGATGGGAGATCTCTCTCTCTCTCTCTCCCTCTCTCTCCAGAACTCTCTCTGTCAAATAAACATTTTTTTTTAAGTCTCAATGCTCTAATCACATGTGGGTCTCTCTGGAGCGGCTGGCCAGATTGGGCATGGTTTGAGGGGGATGCTGTGAATTTGGAAGACCACACCACGGCCTGGGAAGTTTAAGGGTCTAGGAGCCTCCTCCCCACCCCCGGTTACAAACACACGGTGTGGAATGCAGTGTCCCCTCTCAGTCCCTGGGACAGTTTTCCAGCTTCTAAAAGGAAGGTGTCCTTGTTTGCCAGGGACAGGGAGCTGACACCTGAGTGCCTGGGGAGCTGCTGGGGTGTGGCCAGGACAGTGGCAGCTCAAAGACATCCATGAGTGTTTCATTTTTTTTTTCAAAGATTTGTTTATTTACTTAAAAGGCAGAGTGGGAAAGAGAGGGAGAGAAGGAGAGATTTTCCATCTGCAGGTTCACTCCCCAAATGCCCACAACAGCCAGGGCTGGGCCTGGCCAAAACCAAGAGCCAGGAGCCGGGAACTCCATCCAGGTCCCCCGCATGAGTGGCAGGGGCCGCAAGTGCTTGGGCCACCACCTGCTGCTTTCCCAGGTGCCTTAGCGGGAAACAAGTGTGGAGTAGCTGGGGCTGTGCTGCAGCACCTGGCCCTCGTGAGCAACAATTTCTGAGGCTGCAGCTCCCTCTTCTACACATGCTCGCCTTCCAGGTGGGCGCCAGTTCCTGCTGGAACGAGGAGGCCATGCAGCAGGCCTCCAGGAAGGAGCCGGAAGGGGAGAAGCCGGCCCTGGACTCGGCTGGCGGATTGCAGGTGGGTGACCGGGTGACCCTGCGCCCACTCCTCCACAGCTGGGTGCCTTGTGGTGCTGGACCTGGGGCGTGCAGTGGGACAGCGGGGGCAGTTCAGACCGCCAGAGGCCCTGGTTAGCGTCCGTTTCCTGGCCTGGGGACTCGGCCTCCCTGGGGAGGAGCCTTGGCCTCTCGGGAGCACCCTGGGAACACTTGCAGGCACCCAAGGAGCCGCTACACAGCGGGCGGGGGCTTCGAAACGCTTGTGCAGACAGGAATCACAGGCGAGTTTAGTTCCGCGCTCCGAAAGCGTTGGAAATGCCAGCCTGCGCGGGGTCTTCACAAACTGTGCGATGCCGACCATGAAAAACTAGGCATGGATTTCGAATGTTTCTGCGCCAAGATAAACTTATCTTTTAATCCCATTTTCCACGAATGTTTTGAAGCCCCTTCCTCGCTTGCTCATCAGTAAAATCCCATGGGGGTGGGGGTGGGGGGTGGAGCAAGTCCATGCTGGGAGAAGCGATTCACGGCATGAGTCTGTAGTGGGGGGAGAGCCAAAGGAGCTCATTCTGAAGCCGGCCCTCCGAGCGTGAATCTCATCACTCATTCACTCAGCAGTGCCCCGTGTCAGGGCTGCCTCCCCTTCGCTCCCCCCACCAGCGTTTCCTGGGAGCACCTCCTGGGAGATGCTCACCCAGGGGCCTCGGTCAACAGCAGGTGTGCGACTGTGCAACTACGCCCTTGGGTGGGTGGGGTTCAGAAGGCTTCCTGGAGGAGACTGAATTGAGACTGGATTCAAATGCACAGCCAGGTGAGGAAGAGGGGTCAGACCTGGCGGTGGACAAAGTCACCCAGATGGGGTGGGCAGGAAGGAGGAAAGAGCGCCCCCTGGTGCTGGGCTGAGGCATTAGGGGAGAGATTCAGTGGATGTCCGCTCTCCCTCCTCTCCCCCTCCTCCTCCCCTCCCCCTCCCTCCATCCTCTCTCTCTACCTTTCAAATAATTTTTAAATAATAAATTCTCCAAGTCAGCACAATTATATTGCGTTGCATGTGAAAAGTTATTTCAGCAACATCTCTTTATTTTAAATACGTGCGACTCTGTAGCCACTTTGGCACGCTGTCCTTGGTTGAGAATTGTGAGACCCTTGGAAAAGGAAGGTGGTCATGGCCTCCACTGACCGCAAAGACAGCCCCTGGCAGATCTCTCCCTTGTCTTTTACTGAGGTGCTTCAAGGTTCATGGAATGCAGAATGAAAAGATAAGTTAATTTTGGTGCAAAAAGAATTTAAAATCCAAGTATCTTTTTCTCCTAATATGCATTTTATTAAGATTTATTTTATCCACTTGAAAGGCAGAGGGAGAGACAGGGAGATCTCCCATTGCTGGTTCAGTCCCCAAATGGCTGCAACAGCCAGTGCCAGGAGACAGGAGCTTAGCCAGGTCTCCCATGCGGGCACAGGGGCCCGACACTTGGGCCATCTTCTGCTGCTTCCCCAGGCACATTAGCGGAGAGCTGGGTTGGGAGTGGAGCAGCCAGGAATCGAACCAGTGCCCACATGGGATACCACAGCACCAGTCCCATCATGTGCATTTTTCTAGAAACTTTTGAAGACCCCTGGTATGCATGAACTTTAAAATTTTTTGCAGCCAAATAAACTGATCTTTTCATTCCATTTCCCGCAGTTTTTAAATTATCTGGCTGCTTTGGGGATGGGGGGAGCCAGATGCAGACTCTGAAAGATTTGTGGGTAGGTCATTTATGGGGGTCTCCAAACTCCTGCGAGAAGTGGGAGGGTATGGGGCGGGAGAAGGGAGGCTACCAGAGCCCCTGGCTTGCTGGGGACCTCCTAGACACACAGCAGAGCGCCCCCTGCTGGAAGGTGAGAAATTGCAGCATTTATCCTCCAACAGCTCCAAGAAATCTTCCAGGAAGGTGGTGGTGAGGTGGGCCCTTCCCTCTCAGAGGGGCGAGCCCCAGGGGCCGTGGGTGGGTCCCCTACCCTTGACGGCTTCTTCAGGAGCCAGTGCTTCCTTACTGGAAATAAGTCTCCATCTCTATCTCCCCTAGAAATGGTCCCAGACCCTTGTCCCCCCTGCCCACCTCACCAGCCACGTCTGTGATTGACAAGCTCAAGAATGGGAGCCCAAGGGAGGGCGGGAGTGACACAAACAGGACGTCCCTCCCATTCCATCCTGAGGTGTGCAGGGAGAGGTAGAGAAGAAGAGGGGGGCAGGTGGGGCCGGCACCGCTGTGCCCACGTCACAGAAGAGAAGCTGAAAGGCACATAGCAGGTGTGACCGGCAGAACCAAGAGCCCCGGGCCACACCAGCCTCGCAGGCATTTGCTACCCCCAGGTGGGGGCGGGGATTCCCAGCTTTAGCTGCAGCCAGGACTGCTGTCCTCCAGGCACAGGCTCCAGGGCCAGCTGAGAGCTGTGCAAAGGGTCCCCAGACTGTCCCAGTGTGGCTCAGCGGGCCTTCAGGGAGGCAGGCAGGTGTGGGACCCGTGCACGGCAGAGAGAGAGATTTGCATCCATTTTAGGGGGCAGAGGTGCCCCAAGGATGGACAGTGAGTGCAGGGATAAAGGGGTAGAGTGTAGAGAATAAAAGCAGCTGTAAAATTTAACTGAAATGATAAAGCAGCTAGAAGTCGATCCATTTCTGTCACCAGCAGGCACCAGCCATCTCAGGCAAAGCCAGTGGCCGGCGACTCGTCCCTGAAGGGTCCTGGCCCGGTCGGGGCTCCGGGCACCTGCTGGGGTTGCTGCTGGGCTTGTGGAGTGCAGATATGAGCCAGAGCTGCAGTTTCTATGGAGTGAACTTGAGTGAGCACTGTGTTCCACGCGGGAGTTAATCCAGAGAGCTGCCAGCTCTGTGTCTGCCCCCCCCCCCACATAGGACTCTATTCCCAGCCTCTCTGAGGGAGGTCAGGAAAGAAAAGGAAATGAAGGACCCCAGGGGGCTGGGATCCAGGAGACCTTGGGGAGCTCGGAGCCTGGCAAAGCTGAAGGATGGGCGGGGTTTCGTGGGGCTGGGGGATGTGGACTCCATTTGCAAACACCAGTCAGGGGCTCCAGGGGCAGGGGCCGCCAGAAGGAGGAAGGCTGAACCAGAGCCACGGGCAAGGACCGGGCGGCCCCCGCCCTCAGGGACGCGGAGCTGACGCCGTTCATGGTTTCCAGTCCCGTGGTGCCCTTTCTCGTGGTCCTGCAGCCTTGGCATCCACCGAGACAAAAGCCACAGGGAGAGCAATGCTGTGTGTGTGAGTGCGTGTGGCTGTGTAAGTGTGAGTGGTGCGAGACTCTGTGAGTGTGAGTATGTGTGAGTGTTGTGAGACTGAGTGTGTGTGTGCGCACGTGTGGCTGTGTGAGTGTTGTAAGACTCTATGAGTATGTGTGTGACTGTGAGTGTTGTGAAGCTGTGAGTGTGTGTGTCTGTGTGTGAGTGTTGTAAGGCTGTGAGTGTGTGTGTGTGGCTGTGTGTGTTATGAGATTGTGTGAGTGTTGTGAGACTGTGTGTGTAGCTGCGTAAGTGTGGACTTTGTGAGACTGTGTGGTTGTTGTGAGACTGTGTGTGAATTTGTGTAAGTGTATGACACTGTTTCAGTGAAGTGTGTGATTGTGTGACTGTGTGTCAGTGTGAGTGTTGTGAGACTGTGTATCACTGTATGAGACTGTGTGTGAGTGTGTGAATGGAGTGTGTGACTGTGAACATGTGTATGTGTGAATGTGTGTCTATGTGTTGTGTGAATGTGTGTGTGTCTATGTGTTGTGAGACTGTGTGTGACTGCGTATGTATGTGTCAGATTGTGTGTGTGAGTGTTGTGAGACTGTGTGTGACTGTTTCAGTGAAGTGTGATTGTGTGTGACTGTGTGTGTGAGACTGAGTGTGTGGGATTGTGTATGTGAGTATGTGAATGTGCATGTGAGTAGATTACATGTGTGAGTGTGTATATGTGAATGTGTGTGTGAGACTGTATGTGTGATTGTGTGTTACTGTGAGTGGAGTGTGTGTGTGAATGTGTGTATGTGTGATCGTGTGTGAGAGTATGTGAATGTGTATGTTTATGTGTGGCTGTGTTTGTGAATGTGTATATGAGTGAGATGAGACTGTGTGAGGGTGAGTGTGTGTGTGTGTGTGTGTGTGTGTGTGAGACTATGTGTGATTGTGTATGTGAGTATGTGAATGTGCATATGAGTATGTGTGTGAGTGTGTATATGTGATGTGTGTGTGTGAGAGTGTGTCTGGCCAGCTGGCTGTTGGGGTTTGGATTTGGTTTGGTTTCTCTCTGTGGGCCTCTGCTGTTGGCAGTGCTGGGGACAGGGGTCTCTGACTGTGCCGGGGGGGGGGGGCTCACCCTCACAATGCCGAGCAGGGCGGGGTGGGGCATGTGTCTCTCGACCTTGGCCTTGGCCTTGGCCTTGGAATGACTAACCCTTAGCGGCCCTTGGTGGCCATCCTTGGCTGTGGCTTTGGCCGGAGCAGGGCGCCCCGTTCTTCCTCTCACTTCCCGTCACCTTGTCACCTTGTCTTTCTGCAGTGCCACCCTTGCCTCCGCGGTGGGGGTGGGTCTTTTATCAGCAGGTGGGCGTCTTCTCTGGGCTCCTGCCCCCCACGCTGGGCCATTTTTGCACAGCCATTTCGAATGGGCACAGTTCTTCGAGCAAATCAGACACATCTGTTTCCAAACATTCTATGTGCAAGTGAGTTCAAAGTCGGTAAGAAAACACACTCATTTTCCAGCACGTAAAACACTCAGAATTCAAAAACATCAGGGGGCAGGCATTTGGCGCCACGGTTAAGAAGCCATCTGGGGTACCCGCAGCCTGTATCCAAGTGCCTGCTCCTGGTCCCAGCTTCCACATCCGTCATAGGCACTCTGCTTTGTTGGCTGGGGTCACCTTGTGCATGCCGTGCCCAGCTGGGTGCGAGGGAGAGACACGGGTGTGTGTTACATGCACACACACTCAGAGACGCCTCATTAAAATCCAGAGTAGGGTTTGCGAGTTACTGGTGTGTGGGAGGCTGTGTGAGAAGTGGTCAGCTCCATAAGCTACAGCGTTCGTCTTTTTAATGAGCCCTGACTGTTGTACCCTAGTGCCATGAGCTAAACACATGCATAACTCAGGAGCATTCCCACTGCTCGGGTGCGTCCAGTTGCTTTCTCTAAGAGCAGCCAGCAGGCATGGTGACCACAAACAGGGCTGATGGCTTCTGTCTTTAAGCAAGTGGACCAACAGCAAGTCCTGGGCTGCCTGTCTGATCCACGCAGAGGGGAACAGACTGGCACAACCCGCAGCACCTGGAGGTCTCGGGTAGCCCAGGGCATGTAAGGCTATTCCGTTAGGTGCTGCTAATGCAGTCCCCAGAGACAAACACAGTGTCCGTTTTGTGTCGGCCACTCGTGCCCAGTCCTGGTCATTACAGTGGTCAGTCCCTGCGTATCGGGAGCCATGGGCCCAGACACCACAGGGTGACGTGGCAGCCATGGGTCTGTCACTGAGAAGAGACGAGGTGTCAGGTTCCGGGAACTGTCCTCTGTCCACTTCCTTGGAAGCAGAGAACGACCGGAGCTCAGCAGTCTGCAGGGAGCTGGGTGATGCTGCATTTCCTACATCTGCCTCGTGCGAAGGATGGCGGCTCTGGACACCTCCGTGGCATGAGATGGCCGGGGCTGAGACCAACAGGCTGCTGTTAGGGGGGCTGTGTTTCATGCAGAAAGAAAGCTGGGTGCTGGTTCCACAGGAGGTGCCTGTCACTGTATCTCACAGCCCAAGCAATCAGAAGCTGTCAGATGCATGCTGCGTGCATGCAGATATGACTCTTCTCCTCCCTCTCCCTGGCTTAAGCTGTGCCTTTTGCAAGAATTTTTCAAAAGATTTATTTATTAATTTGAAAGGCAGAGAGAGAGAGAGAGAGATGGTTCACTTCCCAGATGGCCACAACAACCAGAGCTGGGATGATCCAAAGCCAGGAGCCAGGAGCCATGAGCCGGGTCTCCCACACGGGTGCAGTGGCCCAAGGACTTGGGCCATCCTCTACTGCTTTCCCAGGTCATAGCAGAGAGCTGGATCAGAAGTGGAACAGCTGGGACTCAAACCGGTGCCCATGTAGGATGCTGGCACTGCAAGTGGCAGCTTTACCCACTACGCCACAGTGCCCGCCCCTCTGCAAGAATTTTAAAACACATCAAAGTCAAGGGTCATTGAAGCTGTGTGGCTCCAGGCAAGTCAGTGTAGGGTGACACAGACATCGTGCCTTTCTGGAATCTTCTCTGTGAGGGGAGTGGGCGCGAAGGTGTGTGAAATGAAGAGGCATGCACTTGCTTGCAAGGTCAGGGAGCAACAATGGCATTGAAAAGAATGCAGAACACAATGAAAGGTGTAGGATGCTCTGTTCAGCCGTGATGCTATTGGGGGGGAGGGGCTGTGGCAGGCACCAGGGCAGTGAGGTGCAGCATCCAGGAAGGAAGCAGTCTATTCATTCCCAGATCAATAGTTTGTGGAATGCCTCCTTCTGCCCCAGACGAGTGGCTGACGCCCTGATAAGGAAAGATTTTCTTGGCGCCGTGTGACATTGCTGTCTGGAGCTGGTGGGCGGGAGGGAGGCCCTGGCAAGGGCGCTCCTGGGCTCCCACACTCATTGCAACTTGCTCTGCACACACAGGTAAATGGCTCCAAACAGCACCGTGGCCGAGGCTGGGCTTGGGACCTGCCCGAGCGGCTGTATGTCTGTCATGTCCGTGTGTCATACACAGACATGTGAGGGTGTCCAGGTGAGGGTGTTTGAAATTCTCGGGATACACAGCTTCACCAGCTTTTTGGAGACCCCTTGTATGCACAGATTTCAATTTTGTTGGCATGAAAATAAACTTACCTTTTAATTCCACTTTCCGCAAACGTTTTGAAGTCCCGTCGAGTAGATACATTTTTTTTTTTTTTTTGTCCAGGAGAGAGGATTGAAAGGCTGGGACCATCACCAGACCAGCTGAGACAATGCAGGGGGCGATGGTGGGAAAACGGGGTGCTGCAAGGGGACCTGAGCATTCAGGAGGTGCACCCCAATCCTCCGATGATCTCCGCTCAGGGAAGATGTCCCCACATACCTCATCCCTCTTGTGGGCAGCTCACACCCCCACTCCCAAGGGGTGGGGCCAAGGAAAGGAACACGCTGCGTGCATGCATCATGGGTGCAGCTCTTGTTCCCAGCTGCCCCCGAGGAGATGTGGTCCACACGTGTTCGATGCAGATGGAGAGGGGCCAGTCAAGGGCCGGCTGTGCCTGTCTGGCTGGCCGTGGGAAATCTGAGCACGACATGGCTCCCTGCAGAGAGGGGTGGCAGGGCTTTCCCACCTGCTCTGGACCTGGGTGACAGCTACTGTGGCACTCCAGGCCCTCGGCAAGGGCTGCAGGTGGGCCTCGGGGCTGGATAAGAACACAGCGGAGACTCAGCCATGCCTAGACAGCAGACTGTGGGTCCCGCAGGAGCTGCCTGGCAGCCGTGAACACCAGTACAGGGTGGGAGTCGCGGCACAGACAGAGCCACAGAACCCTGGTCTTCCTCTCAGCCCCCAGCCCAGCCCTGTGGGCTCTGCTTCTCCTGTGCCCTCAGATGCCAACCCCGTGGGAAGGCAGAGGGAGAGGCAGCTGTGGCAAAGACAGAGCCCTGCCTGCAAAAACGTAAATTACTGGGTTGCACGGAGGAGGACCCAGAGGAGCAACAGATCAATTCCAGATAAAATAGAGGCTTTCCATAAACACACATTTGGCTGAGAGCGACCTGTGACCGCGCTCACATCCAGAGAATGAGAAGCGGAGCATGGGGAGAGCAGGGAATGAAATGACCGGCTCCCTGTCCAGGTTTTATGGCTCCGTGACACACGCACACGTATGCGTGCACATATCCACATGCTTCTTACAGAAATGATTGCTTTCTTACAGAGTCATGGGTGTGGACAGAGGGCCTTGATGAGGAGACACGCCCATTGTCCCCGCCACTCCCTGCTTCTTGGATCCAGGTGACAACTCAGCCCCACGCAGATCCATGACTGGTCCTTCCAGTTCTTCCCGTGGCTTGGGCCTTCATGTGCCAGCGAGGGTCCTCGGAGAGAGTGTGGGTGGGGTCTGGCTTTTGCAGAGGCCTTCTGTGTGGCTATTTTATCGTGGCCCTTGTGCTCCTCCTCCTGGGTTTATTTCAGTCTTCCTGAGGTGCTGTGCCGGCCTCTTTCCTGGGTTTATTTTATTTGCTTTCTTAAAAAAAAAAATAAAAAGATTGACCTTTTATTTATTTGAGAGGCAGAGCGACAGAAAGAGAGATTGCATCTGTTGGTTCACTCCCTAATTGGCCACAGCAGCCCAGGCTGGGCCACACTGAAGCCAGGAGCAGGAACTCCATCTCCATCTCCCACGCGGGTGCAGGGGCCCAGGCACGTGGGCCGTCCTCCACTGCTTTCCCAGGCCACAGCAGGGGGCTGGACTGGAAGTGGAGCAGCCGGGACTCAGAGTGCTGCTGTGACGTGGGGTGCTGCCGTCACAGGCGGCGGCGTACCCCTGGAACGTGCTCTTTAGGGGTGCCTGGGAGGGGCTCTCCGGAGCTGCCTCGTGGCTGGGAATGTACCTGTTTAGCTTCCGCACTCGAGGGACCAGCTGGCCGGGCGTGAGCTGTGCGGTCACAGTAGCCTCGCCTGCGGGGCTGGCGAGAGCTGGGACCGTTTTCCCCATCACCCGTCCTTTGCTTTCTCTCCTGAGGTTTACGGGGGTACATTTAGATGCAAGACATGGTCCAGTCCTGAAGGTGTTGGGAACTCAGTCCCCAGGGGGCGCTGCTGTCACTGGTTCACGTGCCACAGAAGGGCATTGATGAGAGAAGGGGCTCAGCCCCTCCCCTGTCTCTCCCCTCCCCGTGTCCCCACCTGCTGCGTGGGATGATAACTCCACAAGAAGACCCCCGCCAGGCACGGGCCCCTTGTCCGGCTCTCAGCCTCCTGAACTGCAGACAACACGTCTCTGTCCTTTATAAATTGCCGCAGTCACAGGTGCACGCCTGCCACTCACTCCTCTGCCTGCAGCTCCGGAGCCATCCGTGTACCCCAACTGACCAATCTGCTGGGCTGGGGCCCACGCGGTGCCTCTCCTGCTGGACGCCGGCCTGGCCTGGCAGAGTGGGTCACGTACCTCTCAGCCCTTCTCCTCGCTTCTCATCTCTCTTCGGGTTGTCTTGGCTGCCCAGGCCAGGCCGCACACTCAGGCCTCCTCCAGCAATCGTGTCTGACCGCCACACACCGTTCCTTCATCCAGGCCGGGGCCTTCTCGTGTGGATGTGGTCACCACTCGACTTGGGGCACACCCGCAGAGGGCTCTCTGGCTCGTTTCACTCCATCCCCTTCCCAGCATTATCTGGTCCCTTCCCACCCTGGCAGGGAACCTTCTGGCTCCCATCCCATGTCTGGGCAGGTCCAGGTTCCCCTCGCCGCTGCCGCTCCTCCAGGCCCCAGCTCCACAGGGCCTGGTCCGTGGGCCCTGTGTCCCCCTGGCACCGGTCCTAGATGCGTTAAGGACAGCCGTTGCGACCAAGCCCGTGGCAGCTCTCCCGGCACTTCGGACATTGCTGTGGTAGCCAGGCGGGATCGGCTGGCGTGCATCCCCGTGTCTTTAGGGTCCATTTTCCAGTAGTTAATTTTTATTATACTTTGCAAAAGTGTCCATCGTAATAGATTAAACATGTTGAGGGCAGGGGGTGAGGCTCTGCAGACTGGAAGCTCACTCAGGGCGGGGCCCTCGCGGGCCAGCCCTGCACCCAAGGTCAGTCCCACGGAGAGAGGTCCCCGTGGGCCATGGCCCCTGTTCTGACCAGGTTTCCTTAGAAATATTTCTCTGGCTTGGCGTGAGGGAGAAGCCGGCCCTGCACAGTGAGGCCTCTCAAGCACTGGCCGTTCGAACATGCCCAGCGGCCGCCCTCTCGGCTCCCGCAGTCGCATGCCTGTACGAGGGTCCGAGCTATGCGGTGCGCACAACCGTCAACCACCCCATGATCCAGTCGCCTCGGAAATCCTCCTGTTTCTGTTCAAGAATTATTTATCTGAAAGGCAGAGTTACAGAGAGAAAGAGAGAGAGAGAGAGAGGATAGAAATCTTCCATCTGCTGGCTCACTCCCCAAATGGCCACAATGGCCAGAGCTGGGCCAGACAGGAGAGCCAGGAGCTTCTTCCAGGTCTCCCACGTGGGTGCAGGGGCCCAAGCACTTGGGCCATCTTCTGCTGCTTTCCCAGGCCATTAGCAAGGAGCTGGATCAGAAGTGGAGCTGCGGGACTCAAACCAGGACTCTGATATGTGACGCTGGCCTCATAGGCCGAGGCTCAGTCGGCTGTGCAGCCCCCAAAATCCTCTGTAGTTGAGGATACGGGTGACGGAGGGATGAAGGGAGATGTGTACCAACGTCGGCAATGTGCTAGGAAATGAAGCAGGAGAACAAAACAATGCAGGCTGACGGACAAGTGTGTGAGAAAGCAAGCCCGGCAAACGTCACTCGCGCGGTTGGTGGGGTGTATCAGTGCTCACTCGGCAATCCTAGCATTTCTGAATGTTCACTGCTTTTAACAAGGTCTGGGGGAACGGGCAGACGCACCCAAGGGGCTGTACTGCCATGCAACCCCACCGATCCATCTCAAAAACCCAACCTCTAGTCAAAGGGTGCAAACCCAGGCAGAGCAGAAAGAGGGGTGTAGGGGCCAGGCAAGGGGGCCAGGAGCCGAGCACCAGAACCCAAGATTCTTGGACACACCTGGCGCGGCCAGGTGTTGCCACCACCATTCAGCTACCTGGGGGCTGCCCCACCCACACAGTGATCGGCAAAGAGCAAACCACAAGGAGGCCATTTGGGGTAAATTATTAAAAGGCTGGGGCCTGTGGCACAGCTGGTTAAGCTGCTGGAGCATCAGCATTCCACATGGGTGCGGGTTCGAGTCCCAGCTACTGTAGTTCCCATCCCACTCCCTGCTAATGCTCCTGGGAAGGCAGTGCAAGCTGGCCCAAGAGGTTGTGCTCCTGCCACTCACGTGAGACCAAGATGAAGCTCCTGGCCCACTGGCCATTGCGAACATCTGGGGTGTGAGCCAGTGGTTACAAGATCTCTCTCTCTCTTCCTCCCTCCCTCCCTCTCCCCTTCTGTCTTTGAAACTTTCAAAACAAGTTAGTCGTCTTAAAAAATTATGAAAAGGATGACATCCAGAAATCACAATTTCTCTTACAAGAAAGCTGGGGCAGGTGTATGGGGTGCAGGGAGGGTCCGCAAGGGATGCCCTGACACTGGGCAAGCTGGGGAAGTTTCCAGAACAAGGGCAGAGGGAGGGAAGGGGCTGGGCAGACCTGGGCCTGCCCACTCTTTTCCTGGGGAGCCCCCTCCCCCGAAGGCGCCTGGCCCTCTGGAGAACCAGGAAAGAGGCCACCCTCCAGTCCAGGGACGCCTGCTCATCCCCCACCACCACCGTGGTTCTCAGCAGGTGCAGGGTGACCTGGCTCCCGCCCCCTCAGCCTCACCTCTGGTTTGAACCTTTTGCGTTTTTTTTTTTTTTTCGCTCACTTCCTGCCGGGTTTGCATTTCCCTCCCCCGCCCCTCCCAGCCTAAGACACACTTTCTCTGCTTTTTTTCTCTTTTTGCCTCCTCTAGCCTCCGGACTCTTGCCCAGGCCGCGCGCAGCCCGCTCCCGGTCCTGCAGCCACTGGGCGGGGCGGCGGCCCTCAGACCATCCGGGCCGCTGTGGAACCCGGGACCCCCTGCTCGCCAAGAGGAAGCCGGCGGCGTGCGTGGAGGAGACGTCCCGCGCAGTCGGTGGAGCAGGAGCGCCCCAGGTAGGAGCGGCGGGGCTGGGCTGGGGAGGGGGCGGACACGTGGGCGCGCTGCTGCAGGCGCTCTGGGGGCTCGCGGGCGCGGGCGCCAGGACTGAACCCCGGGCCGGTCCTCTTCCACCTCCCCTCTCCCCCAGCCCCCACTCCGCTCCCCGCCATCCCTTCCGACACCTGTCGCCCTGCCTCCCTGTCTCTGAAGTCGCTAAAAGAGGATGAATGGGGGGTCACCTGCCAGCAGGGAGGAAGAGACCCTTCTCTGACACCAGAAGAGCCCGGAAGTTCGCAGACCACACTTGGGGCCTGACGCAGAGGCGGCTGAGAAGGCGGGTCCGCAGGGGTGAGGATGCCCCCCACCCCGCCGCCAGCCTCAGGCCTGAAGCCACCGCCCCCGGGAGCTGTGCTGTGGTCCCTGCTGTCCCGCACCCCGACAGGTGCACTGCCCCCTGGGGTGCTGAGGACGGTTGCCTTCCCACAGCTGGGCTCAGTAGCCTGCAGGCGGCCACCTGGCCAGGTGGTCTTGGGCAGAGCTGAGCCCGGCACCTCCCGGGCACAGCCTCATTTGTAGTTGGGAAGTTCTGAAGGTGTGAGGTCCGCAGCCTACCAGAAGAACAGAGCCCACCCGGCACGGATCAGAAGAGTTCCTGAGTGCCCTCTGGGCAGACCGGTGCTGGTGCAGGCAGCCCTGTGCATTCTCCACTCCTGAGCCCTTCCTGTAACCCGGCCTCTCCCCGCCCCTACCAGGCTCCCAGGTGATGGCTCCACATGGGCCGCAGCAGCCGGTTGGGCCCAAGACCTGCACCTGTGTCTGTTTCATTGGGGCAGGTTCAGCTAGGCATGCAGGCTGAGTGTGGGCGTGGTCCTTTGTGAGTCTGGTTAAAAGAGAAACATTGTGTTTAAATACGGGTGCTGTGGAATGTACCATTGTAACTGCTTGTGGGGCCTCCAGTTCTGGGCATCAGGAACATGCTCAGGGCATTCCGTCCTGGAACTGCCCCTCCCCCGGCTCCTGGCAGCCTGGTTCCCCTCCAGGGACCTCACAGAAGCGAATCACTCGCGTCTGTGCTTTGGGGCCCATCTCACTGTACGTGGTGCCTGCAGGTTCCCCCATGTCGGCGCTTTTTAAGGCCTCAGTGCATTTGGTTCCCTGGATCCGGCATGGTGGCTTTGGTCCACTCATTCTTCACGGGATGTTTAAAAAGGGTGCCGGAACCGAACTCTTCCGTCCATTGGTGCCACCGTTGGGGTGGCTATGACTGATGCGCCGTGGGGGACAGAGGAATGTCGGACACTGGGCTCCCTGTCTTGGGGAGGGTGGGACACAGAGGCTGGGTCCAGGGTGAGTCTGTGCTGGGAGGCGGCATGCACCCGTCTTTGTCCACTCACCCGGGCAGCATTTCCCAAAAATTCCCAGGCAAACGCCAAAGACTCAGGGCATAGCTGTTTGACAGAACCAGACCCGCGACACATGTGTCTGTGTGTGTGTGTGTATGTGTGTGCATGTGTGTGTTTAGATACAACCAGGGATGAAGGTAGTAGCGGGCAGTGTCCAGTCTTTGGAGGCCAAGGCTGTGAAGATGTGGGTTTGGGACATCACTGCCTGAAGCCCTCAGAGGTCATGTTTCTTAGGAAGCCACGGTATTAACAGTATTTTCAGTGTCGGCAGCTGCATCGTGAGAATGCGAAACTGAGATGCAACACCTTATGGCCATCTCTGTGTGCTGCTGTCCCCGAGGTCGGAACAGACCAGGACCCGGGACCTGGAGCTGCACTGCCCACCTCCCCACACACAGAGCAGCCAGGGCTGGGGGTGAACCTGTCTTACGGGGACTGTGAGCAGTGAAGGACCCCCTGAAGGATAAATCGACCCTGACACAAGCCCCTCTCCCCTCTGTGGCTCCCGTGTGCAGCCTCTCTCGAATGTGTGTGGGTCGATAGAAATACCTGAGCAGGACCAGAAAACAAAAAGAGAGAGACAGCCTTTGAGGCTGCGCCTTAAACACGCTGCTCTGCCGCGGAGACATGAGACAGAACAGGATTTCCAGGAGCCCCGCGCCATCCCCAGGCTCTCCTGGCTTGGTTGCTTTGATGAGGTGATGGTTGTTGGGAGGGTAAGCTTCGGGGCTGTGATTTGTTCAAGGGCTCTGAGTTCCTCATGGTGGCCATCAAATCTGTGTAATGGGTGTGTGTGGCCCAGCGCCAGGGCTCAGGGAGGTGCCCCAAGCCTGCTGCCCAGCAGTGGCCCGCTTCTCCCCAAGGCACGGCTGCCCCAAAAGGTCCTCCCATGGGCCCTGCTCCTCTCTGGGGTGGGAGCTGTGCAAAATCCCTGCCCCAGGGCCCCTCGCCCACCGTGTGGTTTCTGCATTAATTCAGCACTTCCTTCCTGCCCCTCCCAGACC